>NW_028320010.1:90000-276546 GCF_062004578.1 Staurois parvus | reverse complement strand
ACTAAGAAAAGTGCAACAGAACAAAAAGCAATTATTTTTGCCTATCTGTAAAAATAGCCCCCCCCCCATCTCTGTGAACGCGCCCCCATTCTCCCACCGCAGTGATTCACTGATCTACAAGCCGATCGGCCTGGTAAGTGAGCTATAAAGAGTGGAAGTGTGAAACATAATGCAGTTTTACGGCTTCTTTTTATAGATTGTCGGGGAGAAGCGTGAAAAGCCCTCGCCTCTATTTTCATTATGAAGAGCGGCTTGTGGGCTCGCGTTCCTCCGGCGCTCGGCTCTGACTCCGCACACCACATCTGACACCCCGCGCTCGCCGCCGACTGCTCTGCAGCTATTAAACTAGGTGCAATGTTTACAAGCAAATAGAGACAAATCATAAAGAGCTTTCCTCTGCTTGGGGTATTCGCGCAGGCCGTTCGCAGCTCCAAAATCCTTCTCCAGTCCAGACGCCGGAGGCAGCTCCTACGCTGGGAGTAAACGCAAAGGTTTGCTTTTCTATGGATTTCCTGATGTTGAATTACCCAGTTGGCTAACATGAACATTTTCCATTTAAAGTTAAAGATTATATTCATTCTGCTAATATTGTGCCCTCCCCCCCCCATAAACATGATAATGACTTTTTTAAATAAAAGCTTTACATTTTCATAATGTACCTTATTTTAGTCATTACTGGGTCTCTGCGCTTCTCTATGCAATGCTGGCAGATCATTACTGGTGGGAGGAGCTAGCAGGGTGCTGTACATAGCTATCTAGCATCGTGCCTCAATACTCCTCTCAAGAGCCCGCAGCCCATACAAGCAGTGGGCGGGCTATTGGGAGGAGTTATGCTAATATCAAAATGAACTGATAGGTGGGTGTCAGTCTGGAGGAGTGTGCCTAGGCAGGCTGTATTTGCATGCAGACCGCCCACATGTGACGCTGAGCTTCCATGATTGAAAGAACTGAAATCCAATCAGTGAAAGGGATGGGCTAGGGACAGTCAGTTTGGGGAGGAAAGTGCTGGACGTCCTCCAGCCAGGAAAGGATGCGGAGCTCTATCTGACTTGCTGAAGCTTCTAATGCACATTGTGAGAAGCTCACAGTGTGCAGTGACATCAGAGAAAGCCATTTCAGTCCAGAAGAGGAGCCGGTACACCTGTGCAAAACTGAAGGGGAGGAGCTGGTACACCTGTGCAACACTGAAGGGGAGGAGCCAATACACCTGTGCAAGACTAAAGAGGAGGAGCCGGTACACCTGTGCAAGGCTGAAGGGGAGGAGCCGATACACCTGTGCAAGACTGAAGGGGAGGAGCCGGTACACCTGTGCAAGACTGAAGGGGAGGAGCCGATACACCTGTGCAAGACTGAAGGGGAGGAGCCGATACACCTGTGCAAGACTGAAGGGGAGGAGTCGGTACACCTGTGGAAGACTGAAGGGGAGGAGCCGGTACACCTGTGGAAGACTGAAGGGGAGGAGCTGGCACACCAGTGCAAGACTGACAGGGAGGAGCAGGTACACCTGTGCGAGGCTGAAGGGGAGGAGCTGGTACACCTGTGCAAAACTGATGGGGAGGAGCCGGTACACCTGTGCAAGACTGAAGGGGAGGCTGGAGGTCAGATTTAAACACAGTTGTAATATGTACATGCCAAAAAAAAGTGTAATCCCCCCTCCCACACACACACTTTCCTGACCAACCATAAGGGTCTGGTAGTAATTTTGGGGTGAGGGCTCCCACCTTTGTTCTTGCTTTTGTGTATATTTCACAAGCCAGGTCAGGGCATCCCCCAGACATGTTATTTAAACACATTTAGTATATTTAGTGTTGACCTTTAGGCATTATTTCAATCCCAACTCCCTGCTGAACTGCTTTATTTTATTTTTTTTTATTTTGCTTTGGTTCAAGTCCCTCAGGACAGTGCCCAGGCCCCTCCCCCCATGACATTGATTCGACAAACCTTTACCCATTAGTCTTGAAAATGGTCGTTAATGGTTTGTAAAATTCAGCTCCCATTGACTTCTAAAGGGTTCAGATTCGGCACCTGAACTTCAATAACATTTGCCAAACTTGCCTTGAACAGAACCTAGGTATGTTTGGCTCATCACTAGTGATAACTAAAGACATACACTTTATTGCCAAAAGTATTGGGCCCCCTCCGTATCATGTGATTCAGGTGTTCCAATCCCCTCCATATCATGTGATTCAGGTGTTCCAATCCCCTCCATATCATGTGATTCAGGTGTTCCAATCCCCTCCATATCATGTGATTCAGGTGTTCCAATCCCCTCCATATCATGTGATTCAGGTGTTCCAATCCCCTCCATGGACACAGGTGTATACAATCAAGCCCCTAGGCATGCAGACTGCTTCTACAAACATTGGTGAAAGAATGGGTCGCTCTCAGGAGCTCAGTGACTCCAAGCGTGGTCCCGTGATAGGTGGCCACCTGTGCAATAAGTCCATCCATGACAACAACAATGCCCCCAGCAACAAAATACCTCTTTAGAACTAAACTCCCCCACAACAATAGATCCACCCAGCAACAATAGTTTTCCCAGCAGCCAGCAACAATAATCAAAAGTAGTTCCCTTCCAGCAACATAAGACTCCCCCCAGAAACATAAGACTCCCCCTCCAAAAACAATAGATCCCCTACCAGCAACAACAGACCCCCCCAGCAGCTAGCAGCAATATACTCCCCAGCACACCCCAGCACCCCTTACCATACATAGAGATGCTGGAAGTGTGTCCCCCCCCCCCCCGCGTTCCTGCTGAAAAAAAGCCCTGCATATGCTCCACCATTCCCAGAAGCTTTGCATGCTTTAAGCAATAGAATAGGGGTGCTAATGGAGGGGAGAGGTGACAAGGCTACACTGATTGGAGAGTATGCATTTCTGGAAGGACCTATCAGGAGGTGCTTTGCCGTACTAAGACCATACCGACAATAAGAACTCAGTGGCTCAGTGGTAAGCATACACTATATTGCCAAAAGTATTGTCCCAGCCCTTCAAATCATGTGATTCAGGTGTTCCAATCCCCTCCATGGACATAGGTGTATACAATCAAGCCCCTAGGCATGCAGACGGCTTCTACAAACATTGGTGAAAGAATGAGTCGCTCTCAGGAGCTCAGTGACTCCAAGCGTGGTCCCGTGATAGGTGGCCACCTGGGCAATAAGTCCATCCGTGACATTTCCTGGCTACTAAATATTCCACGCTCAACTGTTAGTGGGATTATAACAAAGTGGAAGCAACTGGGAACAACAGCCACTCAGCCACCAAGTGGTAGGCCACGTCACATGACAGGGCGGGGTCAGTGCATGCTGAAGCGCACAGTGCGCAGAAGTCGCCAAGAGTGAATAGCTAAAGACCTCCAAACTTGGTGTGGCCTTCAGATGAGCCCAACAACAGTGCGTAGAGAGCTTCATGGAATGGGTTTCCATGGCCGAGCAGCTGCATCCAAGCCTTCCATCACCAAGTGCAATGCAAAGCGTCGGATGACGTGGTGTAAAGCACGCCACCACTGGACTCTAGAGCAGTGGAGACGTGTTCTCTGGAGCGACCAATCACACTTCTCTGTCTGGCAATCCAATGGATGTGTCTGGGTTTGGCGGTTGCCAGAAGAACGGTACTTGCCTGACTGCATTGTGCCAAGTGCAAAGTTTGGTGGAGGGGGGATTATGGTGTGGGGTTGTTTTTCAGGGGTTGGGCTTGGCCCCCTAGTTCCAGTGAAGGGAACTCTTAAGGCATCAGCATACCAAGACAATTAGGACAATTTCATGCTCCCAGCTTTGTGGGAAGAGTTTGGAGATGGCCCCTTCCTATTCCAACATGACTGCCCACCACGGCACAAAGCAAAGTCCATAAAGACATGGAGGAGCCAGTTTGGGGTGGAGGAACTTGTCCTGAGCTCAACCCCATAGAACACCTGTTGAATGAATTAGAGCGGAGACTGTGAGCCAGGCCTCCTCCCCCAACATCAGTGCCTGACCTGACAAATGTGCTTCTGGAAGAATGGTCAAACCTTCCCATAGACACCCTCCTAAACCTTGTGGATGGCCTTCCCAGAAGAGTTGAAGATGTTATAGCTGCAAAGGGCGGGACCAACTCAATATTGAACCCTACGGACTAAGACTGGGGGGCCATTGAAGGTCATGTGCGTGGGAAGGGCGGGGCCAACTCAATATTGAACCCTACGGACTAAGACTGGGATGCCAATACAGTTCATGTGCGTGGAAAGGCAGGCGGCCCCATACTTTTTGGCAATATAGTGCGTATAGAGGAATCAGGACCTCCTTCCTCCTGCTGGTGACCCCTCTAGTAATATAAAGATCTATATAGAGCAACCAGGACCTCCTTCCTCCTGCTAGTGACCCCCCATAGTGATATGAAGATCCATATGGAGGAATCAGGACCTCCTTCCTCTTACTGGTGACCCCTCTAGTTATATGAAGCTCTATATAGAGGAAATAGGACCTCCTTCATCCTGTTGGTGACCTCTCTAGTGATAACGAAGGATCTATATAGAGGAATCAGGACCTCCTTTCTCCTGCTGGTGACCCCTCTAGTGATATGAAGCTCTATATAGAGGAATCAGGACCTCCTTCCTCCTGCTGGTGACACCTCTAGTGATATAAAGTTCTATACAGAGGAATCAGGACCTCCTTCCTCCTGCTGGTGACACCTCTAGTGATATAAAGATCTATATAGAGGGATCAGGACCTCCTTCCTCTCGCTGGTGACACCTCTAGTGATATAAAGATCTATATAGAGGAATCAGGACCTCCTTCCTCTCGCTGGTGACCCCTCTAGTGATATAAAGATCTATATAGAGGAATCAGGACCTCCTTCCTCTCGCTGGTGACCCCTCTAGTGATATAAAGATCTATATAGAGGAATCGGGACCTTCTTCCTCCTGCCGGTGACCCCTCTAGTGATATGAAGCTCTATATAGAGGAATCAGGACCTCCTTCCTCCCGCCGGTGACCCCTCTAGTGATGTAAAGATCTATATAGAGGAATCAGGACCTCCTTCCTCCCGCTGGTGACATCTCTAGTGATATGAAGCTCTATATAGAGGAATCAGGACCTTCTTCTTCCTGCTGATAACACATCTAGTGATATGAAGATCTATATAGAGGGATCAGACCTCCTTTCTTCTGCTAGTTATCCCTCAAGTGATAACTATGCCCTATGCAGATCTATAGTAGTGCCTACTGCAGTGATTTCCAGCCTCCACAGGTATATCAAAGTACGGCACGTACTGTATGTACTAACATTGATCAATGCTGGTCCAACGTAAGAATGTAAACATTGCCATGCTTTGAATTTACCTTTGGGTCCTAGGCTGTATGATTTTTCTATGAGATCATTCTGTGGAACTACATCTAATGCTTTGCTAAAATCAAGAAAGTCTATGTCCTCAGCACCACCCTTGTCCAAAACTTGTTGGGTACAGTCAAAAAATTCCATCAGATGACATGATCTGCCCTCAGTAAATCCATGCTTCTTTTTAAATGTTTCTGCAAGATTTGTTCTGACGACAACTCCAAATTATGCAAGATTAGTCCCAGGGACAATGATATACAAGACATATTTGGAGAGTAAATCTCCCTAGTCGGGATACAGAGAGCACTAAAACAAAAAAAATAAAAGTCCTAACCAGGGGTGGACTGACAACTCATGGGGCAATAGGGGATCATGGGGCCCCTGTGTCCTCACCCACACTCAAACCACACCCAAAAAAGCCTCTGAAAGGTACCAGGGGCATCTCATGGGGCCTCCTACTGACCCTGGGCCCTTGGGCAGTGCCCGAGTGCTCTAATGGTCGGTCCACCCCTGGTCCTAACCCTGCATCACTCCATCCAAAACTAAGAAAATGTTATGGCCTTACACATCCGGTACTTCACAATTTTCAGAGCCGCACTAGTTAACAAAGTAATCGGTTGTGTCATTTCTTTTTCTCAGTTGGCATTGTGGCTTCACAATGCTGCTCATGCCAAATCTTCAAAGGGGCCGTCAGAAAAGTCACATTCCCTGGAACTTGGAATTTTCCAACCATATGTCACTTTTCAGCATGAGAATCACACTTCTTCTGCCTCTTGAATTCTTGATTTTCCTTCTGGTCAACCAAGATGGACGTCTTCCAGAAGATGCATATGTTCACAGAGAGGGTGCAAACACCGAACCAGAAACAGGTTTCTATGTTTAATTTATGCAGGAAGTGAAAGCGCGAGGACGTCGCCTTATCAGCTGCCGAACAGACAAAGGATAATGCAAAGTGATTATGTTCCCGAAACCAAACCCATCAGCAAAATGGTATTTTTGAAGTCAAATTCTAAAAAAGAATTACTCTTTTGTAATAGAACAAGCACATTAGAAAACTCTGTCATCATTTAAAAAAAAGTATATATAGTATATAAAACCACTTAAAAAAAAAAAAGTATTGGTTTTATATAACCCCATGCCTAATTGCCAGTCACATGTCTGCAGGTCCGGGACAAGGGGGTGGGCAGGAGGAGCAGCTGCCCTGGGCACTGTGGTATCACATGAGGTGGGGGGGCATGTGGGAAGATTGGGGGGAGGGGATTTGTGTTGTAAGGGGGGAAGAGGATTTGTGCTAAGAGGGGGGATTTGGAGAGTTTGTGCAAGAAAAGGTTATATGGTAGAGGGGGGGGAGGGATTTGTGCAAGGAGGGCACGTTTTTTTTGGAGGAGGAGATTTGTACTAATAGGGGTGATTGGGGGAGGTATTTGTGCTAGGAGGGGACATTTGGGGGAGTGGGTTATTGGATTGGGGGAGATTTCTGCTGGGAGGGGGACTTTGGAGTGTGGGGGGGATTTGTGCTCAGAGGGGAAATTTGAGAGTTAGAGGATTTGTGCAAGGAGGGGGAATTTATTTCTTTTTTTTTGGGGGGGGGGGGGGTAACTGTGCTGGGGCATATGAGGAAAGAGGGGATTTAGCTGGGCGGTGGGGGGGGGGCAAATATGTGTTCTGAGAGGGGGAAAATTGGGAGTTTGTTGTAGAAAAGGTGATGTGGTAGAGGGGGTGAAGGGCTTTGTGCTAGAAGAGGAATTTTTTTTGGGGGGTGGCAATTGTATTCATAGAGGTGATTGGGGAAGGTATTTGTGCTAGGAGGCAAAATTTGTGCTAAAATGAGAGATTGGGGGATGGGAATTTGTGCTGGGGTACATGGGGAGAGAGAGGATTTGAGCTGGGGGGATGGGGGGGGGCAAAGATTTGTGCTGGGAGTGGGGGATTTCAGTAGGGGGGAGGATTTGTACCGGGAGGGTGGGGAATTTATACTTAGGGGGTGGGCATGCAGATTAGTGCTTGATTTTTTTGGTGAGAAGGAAATTATTGCTGACACATTATGCTCAAACATCATGGGGGGGGCACAATTTGGCATGTTTGCCCTGGGCTCTAGATGGCCTTGTCCCGGCATTGCATGTATGGCCATGTTACTTATGTTATGACCAGGGGCGGACTGACAACTCGTGGGGCCCCTGGGCAATAGGGGATCATGGGGCCCCTGTGCCCTTGCCAAAACTCAAAAAAGCCTATGAAAAAGGTACCAGGGGCATCTCATGGGGCCCCCTACTGACCCCGGGCCCTCGGGCAGTGCCCAAGTTTCCAAATGGTCAGTCCGCCCCTGGTTATGACCAACAATATGCGTACCTGGAACACAATAGTTTGATCTGTTTCTACTCTGCTCTGGTGTAGCACCACCCCTAGAATAGTGCAGGTCAATTGAGTTTAGCTCCTCTGTAGTTAGTACATCTGGGGTTGATTGTTCTGGCCCAGGGGCGGACTGACAACCCATGGGGCCCCCAGGCAATAGGGGATCATGGGGCCCCTGTGTCCTTGCCAAAACTCAAAAACGCCTATGAAAAAGGTACCAGGGGCATCTCATGGGGCCCCCTACTGACCCCGGGCCCTCGGCAGTGCCTGAGTTTCCAAATGGTCAGTCCGCCCTGTCCTGTTGTTTTGGCCTGCTCTGTGTCTCACAGGCTGTTGCTCTGATTACTTCCCCCTGTATTTGAGAGGATTCTAGTATTAAAACGGAAGGAAAAAAAGAGTAAGCAGCCTGAATATTAATGGGAGTCCAGACAATCCCTGGGAAGGTGTGCCCAGTAGGTGGTTGGGGAGCCCATAAATAGAGGCCAAGCTGAAGGGTTCCTAGGTCCAATCCTGCTGGAGGAGACCCCTGTGTAGGGGCTCTGTCCCTGGAGCAGGACCATTGGAGGTCCCATCTAGAAGACACTGAGGTCCCAGCTGGAGTCTTAGCTGGGGGGACTATTTGCAAAGCCTAATTCTGGAGTTTGGGTCTGGGGAAGGTCATTGGAGAGTTCCAGAAGGAAGTCAGGGAAAAGTGTCCAGCTGTCCTATGGTGGTGTGAGTCTGTGTCTCCCTCACTGAAAAGTGGCCGTTGGATATTGGAAGGAGGCAACAGGTGATCCTGTGGCAGTGTGAGTGCTGGATGTTAGTGACTGTGCGTAGCTTTTGGTCTTACGGGAGAAGTCCTAGTCACCTGTCAGCATTAGAGATTCTCGGGGACATTTTGTGCAGCTCAGCAAGATAGAGAAGAGTCATTCAATAGTTCAGTTCACCAGTTTTGGGGTATCCTACTCTCCCTTCAACCCACCCAAGTTCACTGTTGTAATAAAACCCTAAAATGACACCCCTAGAATGTTTATTCAAGCCAGTGAAAGAGTGGAGAAAATGCTGTGTGCCTGGCCGTGTGCGCTCCAACTGGGGGAAAGGAATCAAGTTCACCAGCGGCTCCTTAGGGGCTGCGCTAAACCTGCATGAGCTGTTTTGTCAATGATTGTAATGACATGGAGAGGATGGACATGGCACATAGTTTGTGAAGTTGTCAAGTACTGGGTTTACATATTACCTCCTCCCTCGCTGTAAAGAAAGAAGGTAGAAGTTGGTTGTATGCACATGTTTCTGCAGTTCTTTCTTTTAGTTGTGTAGACTCGGTCCACCGTGCCAATACGCCTCCACTGATGGAGGAGAACCTGCCCACCACCCCAGCACATCAGAGGACACGGCCTGGGAGGACAGAGAACTGCTGGGAACCACCTGGGGCTATAGGAAATGTAGTCCCCAGGAGATATTTTTCTATCAAGGCTATAGGCTTGATGGAACGACAGGTCCCAGGAGACCAGAGAGCTGCAGTAGGAGGAAAAAGGGAATGAAGCCCAGGGATCAGGACAGTTGCATGGAAGACAGTAAAAGGGGACCATTAAAGTGTGCTGCTGTGTCTACACAGAGGTCACAGCTGTAAGTAATGGCTACTGCACATATATATATATACTGTATGTTAAAAGGAGTTTTTATTACAAAATATATGAAAAATATTTTTTAACCCCCCTGGCGGTATTCCCGAGTGTAGCTCGGGGTAAAATGTCAGTACCAAAAGCGGTAACCCCCCCGAGCTACACTTGGGCTTACCATGCGGCGCTGCATAGGGAGTCCCTGCAGAGCTTACCTTGTCCTTCGCTCCCGCGATGTGTCCCCTGCAGCGTCCCCGGCCATCTCCTCCGGCCGATGCCGACATCCCGCTTCTGTGTTCCGGTCCCTGTGACGTCGGGACGTACGGGCGCTGCCGGCAGCAGGAAATTTGAAAATTTAAAAAAATGTCATTTTTTTCAAAACAAATTTTTCATAGTAAAACATTCCTGTATCAAACCATTTCACATACATTTTGTCCCGAGTGCTTTGTCCGGCGCCCTGCCTGCATTTTTACTGTTCTTTCTGCCTGGAAACTGAGAAACGTCCATGGCGTCCAAAAAGCGTCCCTTTAGGTCAGACGCGGTTTTAGACCGGCTAGAGAACAGCGATAGTAAATCAGAACCACTTGCAGAATTGAGTGATAATGATTCGTGGGGGAAATTCGTCATCAGACACTGAAAACGATTCTGCGACTGAGCTCAGCGATGTGCGAACTTGGCGCTATATTTCACATTTCAGTGTTTTTGGTTTGATTATATTATTGAATTACATTTATTATTATTATATTATTATTTTTTAGGATTATTTATTAAATTATAATTTATGATTTCGTGTTTCAAATTTTATCCTCCCCGGGATGTTTTCTAGACTCTTGTTCGGACAGATTTCAGTGAGTTATTCCTAAAAATTACAGACCTACAATAAAAAAACTACATATTTCCATGCAAAATAATGGTACCGCTTTCAGCACCAAAAATCGGAAATAATCAGACCGCTAGGGAGGTTAAAATACATTTCAAATCTAATGTATGTCTTTAAAAATACAGATCCGCATTTTTGGAACGCATTTACAAATATATGTGAAAATATATGTTAAAATGACTTTTTTATATGTTAAAAAAAAATCGGAAGGACATATTTAAAAATATATATATTTTTTTAAATATATTCTTCAGATTTTTTTTAACATATAAAAAAGTCATTTTAACATATATGTTCACATATATTTGTAAATGCGTTCCAAAAATGTGGATCTGTATTTTTAAAGACATACATTATATTTGAAATGTATTTTTAAATATATTTTTCATATATTTTGTAATAAAAACTCATTTCAACATGCAGTATGTATATATATATATATATATATATATATATATATATATATATTGAAATATATTGAATATTGCCAATATTGTAGTATTTCAAATATATGTGAATATATTTGGGAAGAATATTTTAAAAAGATATTTCAAATATATTTTTCTTCCATGTGGGTTGGGGGATATGTATCAAGAATAATTATCAACAAAGTTAGGTAAAAATCAGATAAACCCCCAAAGTCTATGGAACAGTTTTTTTATTTTTTAAATTGTGACCTCCACGTCTGCAATCCTGGAGCAGACAATGGAGACAGTTTTACACAAAAGGTCCTTGGTAAAAGAGACACCTAAATTGGCTCACTTATACCCACCTTTCCTGTTGCCACCTTTGCCTGTCTCAGACCATGCATCCAGCGTGTTGTGGGTTCCAGAATTCCTGCCATCTGCTATTCCAGTCGGCATCTTGAGCATCCTTACAGACTATCAGGTTCTGAAAAAGGGTGAAGGTTCTAGACCAAAATGCATGCAGTTTTGGACAGGACCACCATGTATGAAGAACACCACACCGCTGTCTACAAACCCTAAAGCAGGGTTAGGCAACCTTAAAGAGGAGGAGGTCTACCTGAACAACATGGGAAAAGTCAAAGATATCTGGGCACAGCAGGAGTGTATTTACCATGAGGCAAGCAAGGCTTTTGCTTTGGATGGCATTTTTCAGTCGGGGGGGGGAGGGGGGTGGCGCAACCCCCTGGAAGAAGGGACACATGTGAGGATGGGGACTGGACCCAGTGAAGAACTGTATGAGCTTTCCTCCACCACATGGTATCCGAAAGAGGATGTGGGCTGCTGGAGGGTGGCAAAGCCCAACTGTTGCTCCTGTGGATGTCCAGATAACTGACCAAGCTCACCTGGGCTTTCCTGGTCATGGCTCCAGTGATCTCCAGCTTTGATGGTCAGTGCTATAAGAACTAACTCTCTCTTTCATTGGGGTGGGGCACATGAGGGGTGCAAGATTTTTGTGTTGTTTAGGGCAGCACTCCGCATGGGACAGGAGCCTGCACTACAGAGGAGGCATCTCCTTATGCAGCTCTTGCTTCCTACTACAACTACAACTTTTGATGCTCTGGGATGGTGGGTCAGCAAGCCCAGACCGACATCTACCAATCACCTGGCCTCGATCTACTGGTAGATCTTGATCTATGGGTTGCTGACTCCCACCCTAAAGCATCGATCATTTTAGGTGGGGTTTCCATGAGAACCCAATACCACCTAAAGAGGACTTTGTCGGCAGATTCCAGGCAGGTGCATCTTAACCCCTTGGCACTGGCGCCTCCTGGCCCTTCAAGGGTTTCAGAAGCCGGGAGGCGGGGTGGGGTTTTAGGGTCATGTGACCACCATGATTCGCTGTCATGGCGGTCACGTGATAGAGGAGATCTGGACCTTTCCATGAGTATCGGACATGTGTGCTGGGAGTGCTCTCAGCACATGTTTTTCTTAATTGCACGCAAATGTGCAGCCGCTCGGTGTTGAGGCCCAGACGCCGGGAGGCCACACATTTGCTTGCGGCCGGCGCCAAGAGGTTAAACAGTATCCAGCTTTAGCACAGTGGCTAAATGGTTAGCACCTTTGCATGGCAGTACTAGGGTCATTGGTTTGAATTCCAACCATGGCACCAACAGCCTGGAGTTTGCATGTTCTCCCTGTGCTTGTAGGTGAATTGGCTCTTGACCACATTGGCCCCAGTATGTGTATGTATGAATGTGACCTACAGTGAAGGAAATAAGTATTTGATCCCCTGCTGATTTTGAATGTTTGGCGTAGTGTGTTACCAATTGTTTTCTTGGTGACTGTGGTCCCAGCTTCCTGGAGATCATTGACAAGATCCTCACGTGTAGTTCTGGGATGATTCCTCACTTCTCATGATCATTGACACTCCACGAGGTGAGATCTTGCATGGTGCAGACCTAGGGAGACTGACACTTGTTTTGTGTTTCTTCCATTTGTGAATGATTGCACCAACTGTTGTCACCTTCTCACCAAGCTGCTTGGCCATAGTTTGGTAGCCCAGTCCAGCCTTGTGTAGGTCTACCATTTTGTCCCTGACATCCTTGGACAGCTCTTTGGTCTTTGCCATGGTGGAGAGTTTGGAATCTGATGGTTTGATTGCTCCTGTGGACAGGTGTCTTTTATACAGGTAACACAATGAGATTAGCAGCACTCCCTTTAAGAGACTGCTTCTAATCTCAGCTTGTTACCTGTATGAAAGACACCTGGGAGCCAGAAATCCTGCTGAATGATAGGGGATCAAATCCTTCTTTCCCTCATGAACATGCAGATCAGTCATCATTTGTTAGGCGCATTTCTGCTGAATTTGTTGTTGTATTCTGTCTCTCAGAGTTACACCGAACATTCCATCGTTAGACCGATCATTTCTGTGTGAGGGGCGAACATTCAACATCAGCCGGGGAGCAAATACGCATTTCCTTCACTGTAGGGATTGTATACCCCTTGAGGGCTAAATGGTACGCCCCTTGAGGGTTAGGGACTGATGTGAATGTAGATATATGTAAAGCGCTGTGTAAATTGACGGCGATATATAAAAACCTGTAATCAGGGGTGGACTGACCATTTGGAAACTCGGGCACTGCACGAGGGCCCGGGGTCAGTAGGGGGCCCCATGAGATGCCCCTGGTACCTTTTTCATAGGCTTTTTTGAGTTTGGGCAAGGACACAGGGGCCCCATGATCCCCTATTGCCTGGGGGCCCCATGAGTTGTCAGTCCGCCCCTGCCTGTAATAAATAAATAAATAAACTTTAGACAAGGAGTCGGAGGAGAAGGGCTGAAGAAATTGTCGCAGTTCAGGATGTTTTTAGGAGGCGGGGCCATGACTCATACCCGCAGGCCTCAGACAAGAGTCACGCTTCCATGCAGCGCTGATAAAGAAAAGATTTTACTGTTAATACGAGGATCTTCCCAAATGTTCAAAAAGAGTTCCTTTAATTCTCACGAGTTTCATTTTTTTTTTCACCCTGCAGTTATTTGCAGCTTCGTCTCCTGAAATGAAATTTAATTTCAGGTGTTTCGCATTTTCTAGCAATTGGATGAATATTTTGTTCTGCGTCCTGTAATAAATTCTTGAGAGGTAAGGAATAAGCCTAGCGCCATAAATATTTCATAAAGAAAACTTATTGCTGCCTATTTTACTCTGCGTCAGATTCTAATTGTGTTCTCCGCCAGCCGACTAAACGCATCAAACGTTTCAATTGTATCTGTAAAGCGGCATTAGAAAGGAATCTTTTGCAATAAATAATGCCGGGGAGTCGTACGCAAAGCGCTCCCTGTTTTCTTTCCTCCTGTGTTAGGCTGAGTACACATGGGTCGTTTTTTTTCAAACGCTGGGCATGCATTCAGTAGGCATCTAACAAGCTTCACCAGGCATTTCCTAAGCACATCGGAAGGGTCTACAGCAGCAATGGGCAAACTACGGCCCGGCGGACCTTTTAATCCGGCCCGCGGAGTGTGATAAAAAAAAAAACAGCCAGGGCAGGCAAACATTGGCTGTCAGGATGTGTGTAGGCGGGGCAGCGTGATGAGCGTGAGGGGAGGGGAGCTAGGCTAGACTCTGAAGACCGGAACGGCGCGGGAACACGGCAAGAGGAACGCGCCGAGCAAAGGTAAGTAAATTGACACAGGGGGGACTTGGCTTACTACTTGGGGGGGAATAGTACTATGGGGGATGAATTACTATGGGGGATGAAATACTATATGGGGGATGAATTGCTATATGGGGGATGAATTACTATATGGGGGATGAATTACTATATGGGAGATGAATTACTATATGGGGGATGAATTACTATATGGGGGATGAATTACTATATGGGAGATGAATTACTATATGGGGGATGAATTACTATATGGGAGATGAATTACTATATGGGGGATGAATTACTATATGGGAGATGAATTACTATATGGGGGATGAATTACTATATGGGGGATGAATTACTATATGGGAGATGAATTACTATATGGGGGATGAATTACTATATGGGAGATGAATTACTATATGGGGGATGAATTACTATATGGGAGATGAATTACTATATGGGGGATGAATTACTATATGGGGGATGAATTACTATATGGGAGATGAATTACTATATGGGGGATGAATTACTATATGGGGGATGAATTACTATAGGGGGGATGAATTACTATATGGGAGATGAATTACTATATGGGGGATGAATTACTATATGGGAGATGAATTACTATATGGGGGATGAATTACTATATGGGAGATGAATTACTATATGGGGGATGAATTACTATATGGGAGATGAATTACTATATGGGGGATGAATTACTATATGGGGGATGAATTACTATATGGGGGATGAATTAATATGGGGAATGAATTACTATAGGGGGGATGAATTACTATGGGGGATGAATTACTATGGGGGATGAATTACTATATGGGGGATGAATTACTATGGGGGATGAATTACTATATGGGGGATGAATTACTATATGGGGGATGAATTACTATGGGGGATGAATTACTATGGGGGATGAATTACTATGGGGGATGAATTACTATAGGGGGGATGAATTACTATAGGGGGGATGAATTACTATAGGGGGGATGAATTAATATGGGGAATTAATTACTATAGGGGGGATGAATTACTATAGGGGGGATGAATTACTATGGGGGATGAATTACTATATGGGGGATGAATTACTATATGGGGGATGAATTACTATGGGGGATGAATTACTATATGGGGGATGAATTACTATATGGGGGATGAATTACTATAAGGGGGATGAATTACTATGGGGGATGAATTACTATATGGGGGATGAATTACTATATGGGGGATGAATTACTATGGGGGATGAATTACTATGGGAGATGAATTACTATAAGGGGGATGAATTACTATGGGAGATGAATTACTATGCTTACTATGGGGGAATATTACTATACTTACTATGGATGGCATGGTAGTGGCTGGGCCGGCCAGCAGCTAGTGGGGGGCATAAAAGTTTTGTAAAATAACTCTTTTTATGCTTTTCTACCTTAAATTAATCTAAACATTTAATGTTACAAATTTTAATTTAATTTATAATAATTCACACATACACATCATTCATCTACTCTTGGTCCGGCCCCCGGGTCCAATATATGAATCCATTGCGGCCCTCAAGTCAAAAAGTTTGCCCACCCCTGGTCTACAGAGATTAGACAGTTAGTCTCCCATAGCTGCTGAATGCCACTAAAATCTCATTAAACCTACAGGGGGACTTTCATTAAATTTGTCTCCAGCATACCCAGATGGGAGCTAAAGGGTGCTTAAAGGGTTTCACGAAAGATACTTAAATCCAGGGAGATGCAGGTACTCCCCCCTCCCTTCTAAATCACCCCTTGTCTCCGCCCTCTACCCACCTCCGAACAGCATTCCTTGGCTCCACCCGCTGAACACCTCCCAGTACCCCCCCCCCCCCCATTTTAGAGATTAAAAAACAAGTGTAATTTTGTGGTGCTAAGTAATTTACATAGAACTTGTAATGCCTTTTCTGGATGCAATAGATGAATGTTTCTTCCTGACTATCATGCACAGGGCGTGGGTATTCCTCAGGGCCAAGCGAGTTTGCTGTACCACCATCAATGATCTGGGAGTTGGCTTTGGCTAAGTTGGGCACCCATGTTTTCCACTCTTGCACCCCTCTTTGGTACAACAGGTGTCTACCTGAACATCTCTCCTTACCAAACCCAATCATAGGGCCTCCAAGGAAATCCTTTATTTATACCAATTCTTAGGTTGTAAGCTCCCAGGATCAGGGCCCTCCTAGCCCTCTTGTAGTGAACTGTATTGTTGCTGTATTGTCTCCCGTTATATTGTAAAGTGCTGAGCAAACTGTCGGCGCCATAAATCCTGTATAATAATAATAATAATGACAACAGGAAAAGCAATAAAATAGATCACCTACTGCCATCAACAATACATAGTTAGTCTGGCTGAAAAAAGACAAAAGTCTATCCAGTTCAACCATTAAAAAAAAAAAAGTTCTAATCCTAAACCCACAGTTGATCCAGAGGAAGGCAAAAACACCCAGCAAAGCATGATCCAATTTGCTCCTGCAGGGGAAAAAATTCCTCCCTGATCCTCCGAGAGGCAATCAGATAGTCCCTGGATCAACTTTACCTATAAATGTTATATCCAGTTATATTCTGTGTATCCAAGAAAGAATCCAGGACTTTCCTACAGCAATCCACTGAGCTGGCCACAACCAACTCTGGAGGGAGTCTATTCCACATTCTCACAGCTCTCACTGTGAAGAAACCTTTCCGTGTTTGGAGATTACATTTCTTTTCCTCCAGACGTAAAGTGTGCCCCCCTTGTCCTCTGTGATGACCTCAGGGGGAATAACTACACCAAGTTCACTATATGAACCACTGATGTATTATACATGGAGATCATATCCCCCCCTTATGTATTATACATGGAGATCATATCCCCCCCTTATGTATTATACATGGAGATCATATCCCCCCTTATGTATTATACATGGAGATCATATCCCCCCTTATGTATTATACATGGAGATCATATCCCCCTTATGTATTATACATGGAGATCATATCCCCCCTTATGTATTATACATGGAGATCATATCCCCCTTATGTATTATACATGGAGATCATATCCCCCCTTATGTATTATACATTGTATCATTACATACATCCTATTATACATTGTATCGTTATATACATTCCATTATACATTGTATCATTATATACACCCCAGTATACATTGTATCATTATATACATCTCATTATACATTGTATCGTTATATACACCCTATTATACATAGTATCGTTGTTTACACCCTATTATACATTGTATCGTTGTATACACCCTATTATACATTGTATCGTTGTATACACCCTATTATACATTGTATCATTATATACACCCTATTATATATTGTATCAATATATACATCCCATTATACATTATATCATTATATACATCCTATTATACATTGTATCATTATATACATTCTATTATACATTGTATCATTATATGCATTCTATTACACATTGTATCATTGTATACATTCCATTATACATTGTATCATTATATACATCCCATTATACATTGTATCATTATATACATTTTATTATACATTGTATCATTATATACATCCTATTATACATTGTATCATTATATACACACACCCCATTATACATTGTATCATTATATACACCCTATTATACATTGTATCATTATATACACCCTATTATACATTGTATCATTATATACATCCCATTATACATTGTATCATTATATACATCCTATTATACATTGTATCATTATATACATTCCATTATACATTGTATCATTATATGCATTCTATTATACATTGTATCATTATATACATTCCCTTATACATTGTATCATTATATACATCCCATTATACATTATATCATTATATACATTCGATTATACATTGTATCATTATATACATCCTAATATACATTGTATCATTATATACATACCATTATACATTGTATCATTATATACACCCCAGTATACATTGTATCATTATATACATTCTATTATACATTGTATCATTATATACATCCCATTATACATTGTATCATTATATACATCCCATTATACATTGTATCATTATATACACCCTATTATACATTGTATCATTATATACATCCCATTATACATTGTATCATTATATACATCCTATTATACATTGTATCATTATATACATTCTATTATACATTGTATCATTATATACATCCCATTGTACATGGTATCATTATATACATTCTATTATACATTGTATCATTATTTTATATATATATATATATATATATATATATATATATATATGTATATATATATATATATATATATATATATATATATATATATATATATATATGTATATATATATATATATATATATATATATATATATATATATATATATATATATTCCATTATACATTGTATCATTATATACATCCTATTATACATTGTATCATTATGTACATCCCATTATACATTGTATCATTATGTACATCCCATTATACATTGTATCATTATGTGCATCCCATTATACATTGTATCATTATATACATCCCATTATACATTGTATCATTATATACATCTCATTATACATTGTATCATTATATACATCCCATTATACATTGTATCATTATATACATCCCTTATACATTGTATCATTATATACATCCCATTATGCATTGTATCATTATATACATCCCATTATGCATTGTATCATTATATACATCCCATTATACATTGTATCATTATATACATCTCATTATACATTGTATCATTATATACATCCCATTATGCATTGTATCATTATATACATCCCATTATGCATTGTATCATTATATACATCCCATTATACATTGTATCATTATATACATCCTATTATACATTGTATCTCTCGAACTCCTGGCATAGAGAGAAAAAAAAAGTTTGTTAAAAAAAAAAAATACCTAGATCAAGGTTTGATCTAGTTCAGTGCCAGGGTTATTGTTTGGGTCAATGTCAGGGTCAAAGGTCAGGATTTAAAAAAATTGGTAGTGTCAGTTATTGTCAGTGTCAGTGTGTTTTAGGTAAAAGAAAAAAAAAGACAAAAACAAAATGCACACTCTTGTTCCTGAGCTGTACTCCGGGTACAAACAACAAATAACAGACATATATGGTATCGCTGCGATCGTCAAGAGCTGGAGAATGTATTTTGGGTTGTTCTTTGGTGGTAGGTTATGGTAGTAACAAGACACACAGCTAAATAAAAAAAATATTTTTTTTTTACTATTTTGGACCAGTTTTCTATTGATAATAAAAAAAAATCAGATGTCCATTACCATTTACCACCAAATGAAAGCCCAATTTTTCCTGAAAAAAACGCGGTATAATTCCCCCGGATATCCAAAGTAGTTGTGATGATACGGACGGTTTTACTAACACATGTCAACGTTGCAAAATTGTGCCTAGGCATTTAGTTTTACCCTCAGGCGTGAAGGGGTTAAACCACCTTATGGGAGTGTAAGGAAGGCTTTTTCTTGGCACTTTTTATTTTGATCATTATACAGTAATATACCATTGGCATTTTTCTTTTATATTTTATATCGCTCCATGTGGACATATCTGGGAAGGAGAGTCATCATCTGAGGATACTACACCCCACCTGCAGGCTTGTCTTTTTGTCTCTTAAAGCTATATTGCTCGAGAATTCACAGTATTTGGTGAGTGTGGATCAAATGTCTTTTTTTTTTTCACTGAAGATGTGAGCATGCTGGAAAATGTATGAAATTTGTGTTAGAGTTCTACATATTTTTTTTGTCACAAATTTTTTGGGACGTTGGAATTTAATTTGGGACTTTTGCTTGTTGGACTTTAATATATAATTTTTCACATTTTTATTATTTGTATTATTTGTCACTTTAGGAGTATATTTTGATGTTCAGTCATTTTTTGAACAGCAGCATTTATTTTAATATACTGTTTATTCTTTTGGCGCAAGCTTTCTATATATTTTGTTAACCTCTGGAGGGACCCTAGGGATCAGAGGAACCCTGGTTGAGAAACCCTAGAAGCTGGAAGTTTTTGTATAGGCACCACTACACCAGAACTACTCCGGTGATGTCCATTAGCGTCCCGCGCTAAGCGGCTGTCCCACTCCATTGAGAACAAGCAGAGCATTTTCTGATTGGACGAGGCGGAGAACATAATGTCACTGCCTTGTCTTTTCTCCACATCCAATCAGAGTACTGTGACGATCGCATGTCAGACCCCTGACCTTCTCACCAAACTCGTGACCGAAGGACTAGCCAATCTGAAACCGTGATGTCACATGCGTAGCAATGCCACACCCACCTGCAACATGTACAATGATTTTGGACCTCCAATCGTTGTACCGGCAGCCTGAATGCGATTGTTACTGGGTCAGGATAATTACGCAATTAACCCTTCACACTGCCACCACCTCCTTTTTGTACAGAGAAAGAGGAAACTCGGCAATATCAGCAATAACACTATAATGGTTAAGATAATCGTCTGTATAACACGGTCACCACGGACTGGTTATACAGAGGGTTAAACAAACACGGTAGTGCTCTTTTAGAGGCATGAATTTGTAAGTTGCATCAAGGAGCTATAGAAACAGTTCAACACTTTCGGAAAGAAAGATTTATTATTAAAAGGTCAAAAGGGTGCAATAAAAATATTTACAGAAAAAAGATGTAACCAATATATATATAAATATACAGAGAACAACAGCACAGCAAAAGATAACAGAAAGGAGGTTAAAGGGTTAAAGTACTTGCCAATCAGCCTTGGGTTTGCAGATCAGGTTTCAGAGCAAAAGGGCACGTCTCCCAAGTTGGTTCTGATGTTAAAAGGGAGAATTCTTCAACTTAACTCTCTTAGGCCTGACAGCCTATTTTGAGGTCCCCCAGCAGGGGGTGTCTCTAAAGCCAAGGACCAATGCTTCATTTAGGGAGGGAAGGTCTGGATGGAGACCTAAACTAGAGCCAAAATCTCTCATAGTTCATAACTTTTCCTGTGCACAAGTGACATTCTACCCGCGGGTAGATTACTATGCAGACGCATCTGAGGAATGGTTAGATATGAAATATGAAATACATACTCAGAGGGTTCCAGAGATGTAATTTTCTGCTTTTCTAGGTATTCCAGTCAGGGAGTGTGACATATCAAACTGTTTGTCTTCTCATGGGCAATCAGAAGATATGCCTAGTTTTTATGTAAGTCTCTCATATTCCAAGATATGAGACATATTGGTAAAATGGATTATAAAAGTGTATCCAGTCTTTACTCCTCTGGAATGTGTTTGAACTCAGGGGAAGGCGATGTGCTAGATTGCACAGGTTCTTTGGGCAGCGAGGCCCCAGCTCCCTTGGGGAGTTTTTAGCTCGGGGCTTGCTGCTGTGCTCTGGCCTTCTGTGACACTGCCAACACACAGGCCATATGTCACTGTGGCTGAACAGAGAGGAAGAATGAGAATGAGGGGGATATGTTTGTACAAGATGGAGGATCCTTTGCCAAGATGGAGATTGGAGCCAAAATAGTTGAACCGCGTCCATCTCTGTGGGCATGATTGCTACAAGTACGATTTGCACTTGTCGAGAAGATGGAATGGAATCTCCGAATGCCTAGCGTCTACCCTTCTGTGTTTTGATAAAGAGCAAGGCAGTCACTCGGAACGGGACCCAGAAACTAATGGAGGTCACTGAAGCATTGGTGCCCACTACGGTGATTTCCAGAAGGATCCCACAGTTATGGTACATACATAGTCCCATTGGTCCAAGATGGACCAATGAGATTAGGTAAAATATCCATACCTGGAATTCTTCTTTAACCGCCTCCGGCCTGCCATATAGTAATATGACGGGCGCAAGGTGGTTCTCGCGTTCTGGGAGGACGTCATATGACGTCCTCCCATTCTCACCGCGCATGCGCAGCTCAGGGAGAACGCAGCACGGCGATCGGTGGTGAACTGTGTCTCTCGGATCACCGATCACGGAAAAAGCCGAAGATGTCGGCTCGGTCATGTGATCAGCTGTGTCCAATCACAGCTGATCAAATGTAAACAGGATAATGCCGGTTATCAGCATTTCTCTCCTCTCGAGCTGTCACGCTGACAGAGGAGAGGAGAGGTGGCTTTCCACGGAGGGAACATGTACACTGATCATCAGGGCACTGATGATCACTGTGCCCTGATGATCAGTGTAGCCCCAGCAGTGCCACCTGTCAGTGTCCATCAGTGCCTTGTGTCAGTGCCCATCAGTGTCACATCAATGCCACATATCAGTGCCTACCAGTGCACATCAATACCACATATCAGTGCCCATCTGAGCTGCCTTTCAGTGTCACCCATCAGTGCCAGTCAGTGCCACCTATCAATGTCAATCAGTGTTGCATGACCACGCAATTGTCATTCAAAGTGTGATTGCGCTGAAAGCTGAAAATTGGCCTGGGCAGGAAGGTGTTGACAGTACCCTGTAGGCAGGAAGGGGGTAGAAGTGCCCGGTAGGCAGGAAGGGGGTAGAAGTGTCCTGTAGGCAGGAAGGGGGTAGAAGTGTCCTGTAGGCAGGAAGGGGTTAGAAGTGCTCGGTAGGCAGGAAGGGGGTAGAAGTGCCCTGTAGGCAGGAAGGGGGTAGAAGTGTCCTGTAGGCAGGAAGGAGGTAGAAGTGTCCGGTAGGCAGGAAGGGGGTAGAAGTGCCCGGTAGGCAGGAAGGGGGTAGAAGTGCCCTTTAGGCAGGAAGGGGGTAGAAGTGTCCTGTAGGCAGGAAGGAGGTAGAAGTGTCCTGTAGGCAGGAAGGGGGTAGAAGTGTCCTGTAGGCAGGAAGGGGGTAGAAGTGCCCTGTAGGCAGGAAGGGGGTAGAAGTGCCCGGTAGGCAGGAAGGGGGTAGAAGTGCCCTGTAGGCAGGAAGGGGGTAGAAGTGTCCTGTAGGCAGGAAGGGGGTAGAAGTGTCCTGTAGGCAGGAAGGGGGTAGAAGTGCCCGGTAGGCAGGAAGGAGGTAGAAGTGCCCTGTAGGCAGGAAGGGGGTAGAAGTGCCCTGTAGGCAGGAAGGGGGTAGAAGTGCCCTGTAGGCAGGAAGGGGGTAGAAGTGCCCGGTAGGCAGGAAGGGGGTAGAAGTGCCCGGTAGGCAGGAAGGGGGTAGAAGTGTCCTGTAGGCAGGAAGGGGGTAGAAGTGTCCTGTAGGCAGGAAGGGGGTAGAAGTGCCCTGTAGGCAGGAAGGGGGTAGAAGTGTCTTGTAGGCAGGAAGGGGGTAGAAGTGCCCTGTAGGCAGGAAGGGGGTAGAAGTGCCCGGTGGGCAGGGAGGGGGTAGAAGTGCCCTGTAGGCAGGAAGGGGGTAGAAGTGCCCGGTAGGCGAGGGGTTAAATGTAAACCAGCACTTTTCATGGTCCTAGTGCATGTTTTGTATTATTTGTGGTGGGTTCCTGTTGTTTTTTGTTTATAGCTGTGGATCGGGTTAACTTTCACTAAGATTAATAATTTCATTTCATCATATTCGTTATGTTGGAACGATTCATTTTTGGAATTCGTTTTGTATATTCATTGTTTTTAAATGGACTTAAATTTCAGAAGAAGTCTACATTCGTGCTATTTTATTCTGTTCTATTTTCTTCTTTTCTATGCTATTATTTTATTTTCTATTCTTTTCTTTTCTATTTTATTCTATTCTTTTCTTTTATATTCTGTTTTATTCTATTCTTTTCTATTCAATGTTATTATTTTATTTTCTGTTCTATTCTGTTCTATTTTTTTTTTTTATATTCTGTTCTATTCGATTCTACTCTATTCTGTTTTATTCTATTCAGTTTTTTCTTCTATTCTATTTTATTATTTTCTATGCTAATATTTTATTTTCTATACTATAATTTTCTTTTTTTTTCTATTCTTTTCTATTATTTATTTCAGGTACTTATATAGCGCTGTCAATTTACACTGCACTTTACATATATATTGTACATTCACATCAGTCCCCGCCCCCGAGGAACGTACAATCTAAGGTCCCTAACTCACATTCATACATACACATAATAGGGACAATTTAAACAGGAGATAATTAGCCTGCCAGCATGTTCTTGGAGTGTAGGAGGAAACCGGAGTAAAACCACACAGGCACAGGGAGAACATGCAAACTCCAGGCAGGTAGTGATGTGGCTGGGATTCAAACCAATGACCCTAGTACTGCCAGGCGGAAGTGCTAACCATTTAGCCACTGTGCTGCCCATTCTATTCTTTTCTTTTATATTCTGTTTTATTCTATTTTTTTTCTATTAAATTCTATTCTTTTATTTTCTGTTCTATTCAATTTTTTTCTTATATTCTGTTCTATTCTATTCTACTCTATTCTGTTTTATTCTATTCAATTTTTTTTCTATTCTATTCTATAAAACAGCCTAAGTAGGATTTATCATCTTATTTCACTTTTATACCTTACTGTATTTATTGCAATATATTTACATTTGGAATTCTGATCATTCTTTTTGTTATATTTATTTCGGATTCGTTGAAATTTGTTACTATTGTGATTCCAAGATTCAGATACACCCAAATCTCCGAATAATGAAAATTTTGTAACAAAACAAACCACGTGTCTAATGTCTATTTTTTCTAGAGGGACCCTAGGGATCCATGGAACCCTGGTTGAGAAACCCTACTCTAGCAGCTGGAAATTCATGTATAGACGCCACTCCACTGAGAATATATTGACATTTGGAATTCGAATTCATTTTCGATTTCAGATAATTCTTTTTGTTATATTTATTTCGGATTTGTTGAAATTTGTTACTATTGTGATTCGGATACACCCGAATCTTCGAATAATGAAAATGTTGTAAAGAAACAAACCACATGTGTCTAATGTCTATTCTTACTTCTGGGTAGCTTCAGTGATCTCCTGGCGGAGATCTGTGATCCTGATGATAGTCTGCAATGCTCCGAGCAGGAGAATTATTCCATGTGGGTTTGCTACCTGCAGTACTGTCTATCATGTCTACGAGTGTCCTGGTTACACTTGGAGCGTCATCTTCTTTTATCAAGACGCTGTCCACCGGGAGGGCATTAAATACCTGTGTTGTGAAGTACTCTGCCAGAGATGGAAGATTGTGAAACCCTGTTTTCATGACTGCAGTAAAGCTGTCGACTTCTGTAATGGTCTGGGTTTGCTTGAGTTACCTGCACCCTCCATTGACTCATTACTGCAGTGCAGCTTGGTCATCAACCTAGAAGGCAGAAACGACATTCAGCGCCAAGTTGCTGTCCTCAGAGGTCAAGTTGATCTTGAAATTTGAATGACATCTGATTTGAACCATGTTTCATAAAATCTGACGTTCCAAGCTAAATCCAATTTCAGAGTTAAGGCAGATGAGATTCCTGAAAGGCTTCTTGGAAAAAGGAACCAAAGACAGTTTCACAAAAGTTACTGACTAACGTCAGTTATAATAGATGAAAGCCTTCAGGATGCCGTAGGTTCCCAACATCAGGCTGTTCTTCACTAGGGTTCCTCCAGAAGTTGGAAGGAGTTCTTGGAGAAGCGGTTGAATGAACTGCAATGTGATGGCTAACTTCAGTTATTAAAGGTGCAAGCTTTCAGGATGCCGTAGGTTCCCAACATCAGGCTGTTCTCCACTAGGGTTCCTCCAGATGTTGGCAGGGGTTCTTGGAGAAGTGTTTGAATGAACTGCAATGTGATGGCTAACTTCAGTTATTAAAGGTGCAAGCTTTCAGGATGCCGTAGGTTCCCAACATCAGGTTGTTCTCCACTAGGGTTCCTCCAGAAGTTGTCAGGGGTTCTTGGAGAAGCTGTTGAATGAACTGCAAAGCGATGGCTAACTTCAGTTTTTAAAGGTGCAAGCATTCAAGATGCCGTAGGTTCCCAACAACGGGCTGTTCTCCACTAGGGTTCCTCCAGAAGTTGGCAGGGGTTCTTGGAGAAGCTGTTGAATGAACTGCAAAGCGATGGCTAACTTCAGTTTTTAAAGGTGCAAGCATTCAAGATGCCGTAGGTTCCCAACAACAGGCTGTTCTCCACTAGGGTTCCTCCAGAAGTTGGCAGGGGTTCTTGGAGAAGCAGTTGAATGAACTGCAAAGCGATGGCTAACTTCAGTTTTTAAAGGTGCAAGCATTCAGGATGCCATAGGTTCCCAACATCAGGCTGTTCTCCACTAGGGTTCCTCCAGAAGTTGGCAGGGGTTCTTGGAGAAGCAGTTGAATGAACTGCAATGTGGTGGCTAACTTCAGTTATTAAAGGTGCAAGCATTCAGGATTCTGTAGGTTCCCAACATCAGGCTGTTCTCCACTAGGGTTCCTCCAGAAGTTGGCAGGGGTTCTTGGAGAAGCAGTTGAATGAACTGCAATGTGGTGGCTAACTTCAGTTATTAAAGGTGCAAGCTTTCAGGATGCCATAGGTTCCCATCATCAGGCTGTTCTCCACTAGGGTTCCTCCAGAAGTTGGCAGGGGTTCTTGGAGAAGCGGTTGAATGAACTGCAATGTGGTGGCTAACTTCAGTTATTAAAGGTGCAAGCTTTCAGGATGCCGTAGGTTCCCAACATCAGGCTGTTCTCCACTAGGGTTCCTCCAGATGTTGGCAGGGGTTCTTGGAGAAGTGTTTGAATGAACTGCAATGTGATGGCTAACTTCAGTTATTAAAGGTGCAAGCTTTCAGGATGCCGTAGGTTCCCAACATCAGGTTGTTCTCCACTAGGGTTCCTCCAGAAGTTGGCAGGGGTTCTTGGAGAAGCTGTTGAATGAACTGCAAAGCGATGGCTAACTTCAGTTTTTAAAGGTGCAAGCATTCAGGATGCCGTAGGTTCCCAACATCAGGCTGTTCTCCACTAGGGTTCCTCCAGAAGTTGGCAGGGGTTCTTGGAGAAGCAGTTGAATGAACTGCAATGTGGTGGCTAACTTCAGTTATTAAAGGCGCAAGCTTTCAGGATGCCATAGGTTCCCATCATCAGGCTGTTCTCCACTAGGGTTCCTCCAGAAGTTGGCAGGGGTTCTTGGAGAAGCGGTTGAATGAACTGCAATGTGGTGGCTAACTTCAGTTATTAAAGGTGCAAGCTTTCAGGATGCCGTAGGTTCCCAACATCAGGCTGTTCTCCACTAGGGTTCCTCCAGATGTTGGCAGGGGTTCTTGGAGAAGTGTTTGAATGAACTGCAATGTGATGGCTAACTTCAGTTATTAAAGGTGCAAGCTTTCAGGATGCCGTAGGTTCCCAACATCAGGTTGTTCTCCACTAGGGTTCCTCCAGAAGTTGGCAGGGGTTCTTGGAGAAGCTGTTGAATGAACTGCAAAGCGATGGCTAACTTCAGTTTTTAAAGGTGCAAGCATTCAGGATGCCGTAGGTTCCCAACATCGGGCTGTTCTCCACTAGGGTTCCTCCAGAAGTTGGCAGGGGTTCTTGGAGAAGCGGTTGAATGGACTGCAAAGCGATGGCTAACTTCAGTTTTTAAAGGTGCAAGCATTCAGGATGCCGTAGGTTCCCAACATCGGGCTGTTCTCCACTAGGGTTCCTCCAGAAGTTGGCAGGGGTTCTTGGAGAAGCAGTTGAATGAACTGCAATGTGGTGGCTAACTTCAGTTATTAAAGGTGCAAGCATTCAGGATGCCGTAGGTTCCCAACATCGGGCTGTTCTCCACTAGGGTTCCTCCAGAAGTTGGCAGGGGTTCTTGGAGAAGAGGTTGAATGAACTGCAAAGCGATGGCTAACTTCAGTTTTTAAAGGTGCAAGCATTCAGGATGCCGTAGGTTCCCAACATCGGGCTGTTCTCCACTAGGGTTCCTCCAGAAGTTGGCAGGGGTTCTTGGAGAAGCAGTTGAATGAACTGCAATGTGGTGGCTAACTCCAGTTATTAAAGGTGCAAGCTTTCAGGATGCCGTAGGTTCCCAACATCAGGCTGTTCTCCACTAGGGTTCCTCCAGAAGTTGGCAGGGGTTCTTGGACAAGTGTTTGAATGAACTGCGATGTGATGGTGCCTACATACCTCCGGGGCTAAGGATACTTGGCAGAGTCAGCTGCATGACATCAGGGATCTTTTTAGCTGTCTGTATGGGTGACATTATTCCCAATGGTCTCCAACAAAATGGTACTTTCTTTCAACCTACCTCCAATGTAAGGAGCATTCTTCCTCACACTGAACATAGATTTATTGGGGGACCTCTCTCACTGACCAACACAGACCTCTCCCACTGACCACCAATGTAGCGATTCTGTCCACTGGGATGATATCAAATATCTGGGTTGTGAAGTATTCTAGCAAAGATAGAAGATTTTGAACCAATGTTTTCATGTCTGCTGGAAATCAGGGTCTGCTTAAGTTATCTACAACCCCATCATTACAGCTTGGACATCAACCTTGTGCACGCTAAGGAAGAGGGCAGCAATGACATTGAGTGCCAAATTGCTATCCTATGGAACTCCCTACCCCAATCTGTCCAACTATCTCCTACTCTGTCCACTTTTAGGCAATCCCTGAAATGTTTTCTCTTCAGAGAAGCCTATCATGCCTCCACCTAACAACTGTACATGTTTTTTTCTCCATCGGCTCATCCCCCACAGTTATTACCTTTTGTATCACTTGACCAGGGGCGGGCTGACAACTCATGGGGCCCCTGGGCAATAGGGGATCATGGGGCCCCTGTGTCCTTGCCCAAACTCAAAAAAGCCTTTGAAAATGGTACCAGGGGCATCTCATGGGGCCCCCTACTGACCCCAGGCCCTTGGGCAGTGCCTGAGTTTCAAAGTGGTCAGTGTGCCCCTGCACTTGACCCTCTCCTTTTAGATTGTAAGCTCTAATGAGCCGGGCCCTCTGATTCCTCCTGTATTCACTTGTATTGTAACTGTACTGTTTATTATTTATTTCAGGTACTTATATAGCAGCATCAATTTACGCAGCACTTTACATATATATTGTACATTCACATCAGTCCCTAACCCTCAAGGGGTGTACAATCTAAGGTCCCCAACTCACATTCATACATACACATACTAGGGACAATTTAGACAGGAGCCAATTCACCTACCAGCATGTCTTTGGAGAGTGTGCAGAAGCTGGAGCACCTGGAAGAAACCCACACAGGCAGAACATACAAACTCCGGGCAGGTGGTGCTGTGGCTGGGATTTGAACCAACGACCTGAGTACTGCCAGGCGGAAGCACTAACTATTTAGCCACTGTGCTGCGCACACAATGTGTTTGCCCTCACATTGTAAACTGCTCTGCAAACTGTTGGTGCTCTATAAATCCTGTATAATAATAATACCATCAAAGGTCACGCTTGGTACTAAAATTGATCCTGAAATTCGAATGACTTTTGATTTGGATGGAGGTTCGTGAATTCAGATGTTCTTAGCTAAATCCAAAAATCTGTGTTATTTTTGGCAGCTTAGATTCCTGAAAAGCTTCTCGGAGAAAGGAACCAAATACAGTTTCACAAAAGACTTCTCATTGTTGGCTAATTTCAGTTATTAAAGGTGCAAGTTTTCAGGATGCCGTAGGTTCCCAACATCAGGCTGCTCTCCACCAGGGTTCCTGTAGAGGTTGTTAGGGATTCCTTGGGCAGTAGCTGAATGCTCTACCATGTGATGGTGCCTGCATACCTCCGGGGCCAACGATACTTGGCAGAGTCAGCTGCATGACAACATTGATCTTCTTAGCTGTCTGTATGGGTGACATTATTCCCAATGGCCTCCAACAAAAAGGTACATTCTTTCAACCTACCTCCAATGTAAGGAGCATTCATCCTCACACAAACAGTCCTTAGGTTCATTAGACTTTATAAAGACATTCTCAACCAGGGTTCCTCAGGAGGTTGCCACCAGGGGATCCTTCAGCAGTGACTAATGCAGGCCATAGATGGGTCAAAAATTGGCTGATTTTTCGGCCGAAAATAAAATTGGCTGATTTTCGGATCGTTAGTGGTTTAATTGTTCGGCCATTTTTTGGTATTTTGGCAGATTTTTTTATCGGTAAAGTTGGAAAAAGATCGGCCGATTTTCGCGGCAATGATGGGCAAATCGGCCGATCTTTTTACCGATAAAAAATCTGCACATGAGCAGTGACCTGCAAGAGGAAGACAAAAAAAAAGAAGAGGATGAAGAAGAAGAGGATGAAGAAGAAGAAGAGGATGAAGAAGAAGAAGAGGATGAAGAAGAAGAAGAGGATGATGAAGAAGAAGAGGATGAAGAAGAAAAGAAGAAAAAGAAGAGGAAGAAGAAGAGGATGAAGAAGAAGAGGATGAAGAAGAAGAAGAAGAGGAAGAAGAAGGGGAAGAAGAAGAGGATGAAGAAGAAGAGGAAGAAGAAGAAGAGGATGAAGAAGATGAAGAAGAGGATGAAGAAGAGGAAGAAGAAGAAGAGGAAGAAGAAGAAGATGAAGAAGAAGAAGAGGATGAAGAAGAAGAAGAGGATGAAGAAGAAGAAGAGGATGAAGAAGAGGAAGAAGAAGAAGAGGATGAAGAAGAAGATGAAGAAGAAGAAGAAGATGAAGAAGAAGAAGAGGAAGAAGAAGAAGAATTCCAGTCTGGCAAAAAGTGTCCCTGCAGAGAGCTCCGCTATTTCTTTGACATTTATAGCGGTTGCAACATTGTATTTGTTTCCAAATAAAAACATCTGTATCCAAAATGGATACAAATAGATACATTATAAATGTGAAAGAAATAGCGGAGCTCTCTGCAGGGACACGTTTTCCCGGCTGTAGACGGGATGAAAATCGGACAATTTTTTTTCACATTCCTGGTAACGTTGGCCGCTTGAATGACCAATTTTTCATTTTTTTAAAGAAAAATCGGCCGGTTTTCTCCCCATCTATGGCCTGCATAAGTCTACCATTTGTTGGTTCCTTCATAGCTTCGAGGCTAGCTAGGTTGGATTCCACCATCTTTGCTGTGATGTCGTTAGCCAGGTCCCTGATGATTCACTGCTGGGCCTGCCCTTCTGCAGCTTTATGCAGGCCATAGATGGGTCGAAAACCGGCCATATTTTTTTTTTTATATGAAAAATCTGTCATTCAATAGGCCGACCTTACCACCAATGGAAAAAAAATTGGTCCCGTCTACAGCCGGCATTTAACCACTTGACCTCCAGAGGATTTACCCCCCTTAATGACCACGCCTCTTTTTGCTACTCGGCGCTGCACTAATTCAACTGATAATTGCGCGGTCATGCAATGCAGTACCCAAACGAAATTTACGTCCTTTTTTTCACACAAATAGAGCTTTCTTTCGGTGGTATTTGATCACCTGTGCACTTTTTATTTTTCACGCTATAAACAAAAAAAAGCCAAAAATTTTGAAGAAAAACAATATTTTTTACTTTCAGCTATAAAAAATATATAGTAAACTCAAAGTTGGTTATAAATTTAGGCCAAAATGTATTTTGCTCCATGTTTATGGTAATAAAAATCCCAATAAGTGTATATTGATTGTTTTGTGTGAAGTTATAGCGTCTACAAACTATGGTATAGATACTGCAATTTACGCCATTTTTCTGCTATACAGCGCTGCGCTAGTTTAACGGACAATTGCGCGGTCATGTAATACGGTACATAAATGAAATTTACATCCTTTTTTTTCCCACAAATTGAGCTTTCTTTCGGTGGTATTTGATCGCCTGTGCGTTTTTTTTTTTTTGCGCTATAAAAAAAAAGGCTGACAATTTTGAGGAAAAAAAACAATATTTTGCACTTTTTGCTATAAAACATGTCCAGTAAAAAAAAATTAAAAATCAAATTTAGTCATAAATTGCTGCCAAAATGCATTCTGCGACATGTCTTTGCTAAAAAAAAACACAATACGTGTAAATTAATTGGTTTACGTGAAAGTTATAGCGTTTACAAATGGCGGTATAGATACTGGGATTTTTAGGTTTTTTTTTTATACTAATAATGGCGGCGATCAGCAACTTATGGCAGGACTGCAGGACTATGGCGGACATTCTGACACTGGGGGGGTACTGACTTGGGGTCACTGACATCCCCAGTGACACCAATACAGTGATCAGTGCAAAAAAAAAAACCACTGACACTGTACTAATGGCACTGGGGAGGAAGGGGTTAAGTTTATTTTTCAGGGAAGGGTTAACTGTGTGAGGGGGAGTGTTTTTACTAGGGGGCGGGGGGGTGTACTGCAGGGGACAAGGCTGATCGAGACAGAGAAACTCTTCTGTCCCGATCAGCGTGTCCGGGACATTGCCGGTAACGACCGGCTGTGACCCGAAGACTGACATCCGCGGCTGTGATCGGCGGGACAGGTAGGCGGCGGCATGCCTCGCGTGCGCCCCCTACCTGTTTTCAAAACACACATTTTAAAACGTGCTTTTACCCAGCCGTGCCACCCTGCCACCTTATTTCTACAATGGCTGGGCGGCATGTGGTTAATTACTTCTGTCCCTGCAGAGAGCTCTGCTATTATATTTAACATGAAAAAGTCTTGCGGTTGCAACAATGTATCTATTTGTATCCATTGCGGATACAGATGTTTTTATTCAGATACAAATAGATACATTGTTGCAACCGCAAGACTTTTTCATGTTAAATATAATAGCAGAGCTCTCTGCAGTATATCTAGCGGACTGGAATTCTTCTTCTTCTTCTTTCTTCTTCTTTCTTCTTCTTCCTTCTTCTTTCTTATTTCTTCTTTCTTCTTCTTCCTTCTTCTTTCTTCGTCTTTCTTCTTTTTTCTTCTTCTTCCTGCTTCTTTCTTCTTCTTCTCCTTTCTTCTCCTTCTTTCTTCTTCTTCCTTCTTCTTTCTGCTTCTTCTTCTTACTTCTTCTTCTTCTTCTTTTTTCTTCTACTTTCTTCTTCTTCTTTTTCTTCTTCTTCTTCTTCTCCTTCTTTCTTCTCCTTCTTCTTCCTTCTCTTCTTTCTTCTTCTTCCTCTTCTATCTTCTTTCTTCTTCCTTCTTCTTTCTTCTCATTCTTCTTTCTTCTTCCTTCTTCTTTCTTCTTCTTCTTACTTCTTCTTATTTCTTCTACTTTCTTCTTCTTCTTCTTGTTCTTCTTCTTCTTTTTTCTTCTACTTTCTTCTTCTTTTTCTTCTTCTTCTTCTTTCTTCTTCTTCTTCTTCCTTCTCTTCTTTCTTCTTCTTCCTCTTCTATCTTCTTTCTTCTTCCTTCTTCTTTCTTCTCATTCTTCTTTCTTCTTCCTTCTTCTTTCTTATTCTTCTTACTTCTTCTTCTTATTTCTTTTACTTTCTTCTTCTTCTTCTTCTTCTTCTTCTTCTTCTTCTTCTTCCTCTTCTTCTTCTTCTTTTTTCTTCTACTTTCTTCTTATTTCTTCTACTTTCTTCTTCTTCTTCTTCTTCTTCTTGTTCTTCCTCTTCTTCTTCTTCTTTTTTCTTCTACTTTCTTCTTCTTCTTCTTTCTTCTTCTTCCTATTCCTTTTTTCTTCTTCGTCTTTCTTCTTTCTTCTTCTTCTTCTTTCTTCTTCCTTCTGCTTCTTCTTCACTTCTTTCTTCTTCTTCTTCTTTCTTCTTCTTCTGTAAAAAGATCGGCCGATTTGCCCATCATTGCCGCGAAAATCGGCCAATCGGCAAAATCAGCCGATTTTTTTTCCAACTTTACTGATAAAAAAAAGTGCCAAAATCCAGAAAAACAGCCAACCAATTAACCCATTAACAGTGCGAAAATCGGCCGATGTTTTTTTTTCGACCCATCTACGGCCTCCATTGCTCTATGTTGAAAAAGTTGAGAAAGGCTTTTTCTAGAGCTATACCACCCCAACTATGGAAAAATATTTATACCTGGAATTCATCTTGAACAAAAGTCATAACTGGCCTTTGTTGTTTCATAAGAAATTTGTTAAACTTTTCTGGTGTCTCCCCTGACGCGCCATTTCTCTGTTCAATAGAAAACGTTCCCGCTGTGGTATCCACATGGATGTGGGAACATTTACTATGTAAAAAAAGAATTATTTAAGGGAAGCCATTGTTTTTCTCTTTTCTTTTTTCCTCTTTATTTTGAGCTTTTGAACCTTTGTCAGTGTTTGGACACTCAGTGGGTCTCAGGCGGGTGTGAGCCAAGTGGTGCATATTAATAGGTTCACGGGAGACATTGGAGAAGTTGATGATATTTCTTATGAAAAAATAACGGCCTGCACCAGTGCATGCTTCTTTTAAATGGCGCATCCAGTATTTTTTTTCAAGATCCTGATATTTTGTATTATTTGTAGTATTTGCACCCAAATAAAATTTACGTCCTTTTTTTTCCGCATGAACACAGCTTTCTTTCAGTAGTATTTGATCGCCTCTGCGTTTTTTAATATTAATTAAAAAAAACAGACAATTTGGAGAAAAAAACAATATTTTTGACTTTTTAGCTATTAAACATGTCCAATAAAAAAATTTAAAAAATCAAATTTCGTTATAAATTTAGGTAAAAATATATAGCAAAAAAGTCAAAATATTGTTGTTTTCTCCAAATTGTCGGTCTATTTTTTATCTATAATAAAGAAATGCAGAGGAGATCAAATACCACTGAAAAATCTTTCTTTCAGTGGTATTTGATCGCCTCTGCGTTTTTTATTATTAATAAAAAAAGACCAACAATTTTGAAAAAAAAAAACAATATTTTTTACTTTTTTGCTATTAAACATGTCCAATAAAAAAATGTAAAAAATACAATTTGGAGAAAAAAAAAACTTAAAAAATCAAATTTTGTCATAAATTTAGGCCAAAATATTTAGCAAAAAAAGTCAAAAATATTGTTGTTTTCTCCAAATAGTCGGTCTTTATTTTTTATTTATAATAAAAAGAACGCAGAGGCGATCAAATACCAAATTTCAAATACCAAATTTGATCGCCTCTGCGTTTTTTATTATTAATAAAAAAAAGACCGACAATTTGGAAAAAAAACAATATTTTCTACATTTTTGCTATTAAACATGTCCAATAAAAAAATGTAAAAAATAAAATTTCGCCATAAATTTAGGCCAAAATATATAGCAAAAAAGTAAAAAATATTGTTTTTTTCTCCAAATTGTCGGTCTTTTTTTAAATTTATAATAAAAACCGCAGAGGCGATCAAATACCACTGAAAAATCTTTCTTTCAGTGGTATTTGATCGCCTCTGCGTTTTTTATTATTAATAAAAAAAGACCAACAATTTTGAAAAAAAAAACAATATTTTTTACTTTTTTGCTATTAAACATGTCCAATAAAAAAATGTAAAAAATAAAATTTTGTCATAAATTTAGGCCAAAATATGTAGCAAAAAAGTCAAAAATATTGTTTTTTTCTCCAAATTGTTGGTCTTTTTTTAGTTTATAATAAAAACCGCAGAGGCGATCAAATACCACTGAAACAAATCTTTCTTTCAGTGGTATTTGATCACCTCTGTATTTTTTTATTATAAATACAAAAAAGACCAACAATTTGGAGAAAAAAAAAACTTAAAAAAACAAATTTTGTCATAAATTTGGGCCAAAATATTTAGCAAAAAAAGTCAAAAATATTGTTGTTTTCTCCAAATAGTCGGTCTTTATTTTTTATTTATAATAAAAAGAACGCAGAGGCGATCAAATACCAAATTTCAAATACCAAATTTGATCGCCTCTGCGTTTTTTATTATTAATAAAAAAAAGACCGACAATTTGGAAAAAAAACAATATTTTCTACATTTTTGCTATTAAACATGTCCAATAAAAAAATGTAAAAAATAAAATTTCGCCATAAATTTAGGCCAAAATATATAGCAAAAAAGTAAAAAATATTGTTTTTTTCTCCAAATTGTCGGTCTTTTTTTAAATTTATAATAAAAACCGCAGAGGCGATCAAATACCACTGAAAAATCTTTCTTTCAGTGGTATTTGATCGCCTCTGCGTTTTTTATTATTAATAAAAAAAGACCAACAATTTTGAAAAAAAAAACAATATTTTTTACTTTTTTGCTATTAAACATGTCCAATAAAAAAATGTAAAAAATAAAATTTTGTCATAAATTTAGGCCAAAATATGTAGCAAAAAAGTCAAAAATATTGTTTTTTTCTCCAAATTGTTGGTCTTTTTTTAGTTTATAATAAAAACCGCAGAGGCGATCAAATACCACTGAAACAAATCTTTCTTTCAGTGGTATTTGATCACCTCTGTATTTTTTTATTATAAATACAAAAAAGACCAACAATTTGGAGAAAAAAAAAACTTAAAAAAACAAATTTTGTCATAAATTTGGGCCAAAATATTTAGCAAAAAAAGTCAAAAATATTGTTGTTTTCTCCAAATAGTCGGTCTTTATTTTTTATTTATAATAAAAAGAATGCAGAGGCGATCAAATACCAAATTTCAAATACCAAATTTGATCGCCTCTGCGTTTTTTATTATTAATAAAAAAAAGACAGACAATTTGGAAAAAAAACAATATTTTCTACATTTTTGCTATTAAACATGTCCAATAAAAAAATGTAAAAAATAAAATTTCGCCATAAATTTAGGCCAAAATATATAGCAAAAAAGTAAAAAATATTGTTTTTTTCTCCAAATTGTCGGTCTTTTTTTAAATTTATAATAAAAACCGCAGAGGCGATCAAATACCACTGAAACAAATCTTTCTTTCAGTGGTAATTGATTGCCTCTGCGTTTTTTATTATTAATAAAAAAAGACACAATTTGGGGAAAAAAACAATATTTTTGACTTTTTGCTATTAAACATGTCCAATAAAAAAAATTTTAAAAATCAAATTTCGTGATAAATTTAGGCAAAAATATATACGGGAGAGATCCGTATTGTTTACATACAGGTCTCTCCCCCGTCGGAAATCCTCGGAGATTGACGAGTGCCGGTGGTGAATCACTGGCCGGGACCCGGTGATTGACAGCCGAGGTTCTATATTTCCAGAGATCACCTCATATATGAGCACATAGTAGGTGGCTGTGTTCTCAACACGATTCTCTATCCACTTCTGCAGGAGATCGAGGAAATAGTGACATCAAATAAAAAGATATTATTATTATTATACAGGATTTATATATCACGCCAACAGTTTGCTCAGCGCTGTACAAAATGAAGGCAGACATGACAGTTACAATACAATTCGGTAGAAGAGGACACAGAGGGCCCGGCTCATCAGAGCTTACAATCTAAGAGGAAGGGTTGAGTGATACAAAAGGTAAGAGCTGTGGGGGGAGGAGCTGATGGAGGAAATAAATGGCAGTTTACTAGGTAGAAGCAGGATAGGATTCTTTAAAGAGGAAGGTTTTCAGGGATCGTCTAAAGGTTTAGGAGATAGCTGGACAGATTGGGGTAGAGAGTTCCATAGGATGGGAGAAGCTCAGTAGAAGTCCTGGAGGCGAGCATGGGAGGAGGTGACACGGGAACTAGAGTGCAGAAGGTCTTGGGAGGATCGAAGAGAGCGGTTTGGTTGATATTTTGATACCAGGTTGGTGACGTAGCCGGGGGCAGAGTTGTGGATGGCTTTGTAAGTTGTTAGAATTTTATTCTTTGGGCAAGTGGAAGCCAGTGGAGGGATTGGCAGAGAGGGGTGGAGGACACTGAGTGGAGGCCAGTGGAGGGGATTGGCAGAGAGGGGTGGAGGACACTGAGTGGAGGCCAGTGGAGGGGATTGGCAGAGAGGGGTGGAGGACACTGAGTGGAAGCCAGTGGAGGGATTGGCAGAGAGGGGTGGAGGACACTGAGTGGAAGCCAGTGGAGGGATTGGCAGAGAGGGGTGGAGGACACTGAGTGGAGGCCAGTGGAAGGATTGGCAGAGAGGGGTGGCAGCTACAGAATAGTTAGTAAGGTGGATGAGTCTGGCAGCAGCATTCATGATAGACTGAAGAGGGGATAGCCTGCGATGAGGTCGGCCAATGAGGAGGGAGTTACAATAGTCAAGGCGAGATATAACAAGGGAGGGAATAAGTTGCTTAGTGGTTTCCGAGGTTAGGAACGGGCGTATCTTGGAGATGTTGCGGAGGTTGGAAATGTTGCGGAGGTTGGAGATGTTGCGGAGGTTGGAGATGTTGTGGAGGTTGGAGGTGTTGCGGAGGTTGGAGATGTAGTGGAGGTTGGAGATGTTGCGAAGGTTGGAGATGTTGCGGAGGTTGGAGATGTTGCGGAGGTTGGAGAGGTAGTGGAGGTTGGAGATGTTGCAGAGGTTGGAGATGTTGCGGAGTTTGGAAGTGTTGCGGAGGTTGGAGGTGTTGCGGAGGTTGGAGATGTTGCGGAGGTTGGAGATGTAGTGAAGGTTGGAGATGTTGCAGAGGTTGGAGATGTTGCGGAGTTTGGAAGTGTTGCGGAGGTTGGAGGTGTTGCGGAGGTTGGAGATGTTGTGGAGGTTGGAGGTGTTGCGGAGGTTGGAGATGTTGCGGAGATTGGAGATGTTGCAGAGGTTGGAGGTGTTGTGGAGGTTGGAGATGTTGTGGAGGTTGGAGATGTTGTGGAGGTTGGAGGTGTTGCGGAGGTTGGAGATGTAGTGGAGGTTGGAGATGTTGCGAAGGTTGGAGATGTTGCGGAGGTTGGAGATGTTGCGGAGGTTGGAGAGGTAGTGGAGGTTGGAGATGTTGCAGAGGTTGGAGATGTTGCGGAGTTTGGAAGTGTTGCGGAGGTTGGAGGTGTTGCGGAGGTTGGAGATGTTGCGGAGGTTGGAGATGTAGTGAAGGTTGGAGATGTTGCAGAGGTTGGAGATGTTGCGGAGTTTGGAAGTGTTGCGGAGGTTGGAGGTGTTGCGGAGGTTGGAGATGTTGTGGAGGTTGGAGGTGTTGCGGAGGTTGGAGATGTTGCGGAGATTGGAGGTGTTGCAGAGGTTGGAGGTGTTGTGGAGGTTGGAGATGTTGTGGAGGTTGGAGATGTTGTGGAGGTGAAGTCTACACTATTTGGACAGTGATTGGATTTGGGGCTGAAAGGACAGATGGGAGTCCAGGATGACACCTAGTACCCTAGCATGAGGGGAGGGACTGATGATTGTGTTACTGATCTTGATGGAGAAGTCGGGGGAGGGGGCACGGGCTGGGGGGAATACTAAGAGCTCAGTGTTGGAAAGATTGAGTTTGAGGAAAATCACCCAAATCATTCAGTTCATCCCCAGTCATCCCTACTTGAGAACCCAGCCAAAGCGTTGTTACCAGGAAATGTAGCTGCATTCCCATTCCCCAGAACCATTGACATGCTGAGACTTACAGTTCGACGTTGTCTGTAGACCATCTGAAATGACATTCTCACATCGACCTTTAGATTGCAACCTCATAATCTGACCACTTAGCAAAGAGATTTTTATCACCCATTTTCAAACATATGGTTAAAAATGCGGAATAATTCTGCTGGGCTCCACTTGTCTCTTCCTTGATATATGTGCTGTTTATTTTCCTTTCTATTGTTACAAGTACAAATAATAAGTAAATTACTTTCCGACACGACTTCCTGAGCCAGACTATTTTATGAACATAAACTACAGGTGTCAGATGCGGTGCGTCCATTAAAATCCCTTTTCAGAAAAAGCAACACTCAGCTGTCCTTGTTTCCTGCCAGTCTGGGGGAAAAATACTCAAAGTCAAAAAGTTTCCAAAGAAAGTTGGAAGATATCTGTCGGAGGATACAGGGCAAATGTGAACGTTTTCAGGGTAAAAGATTAAAGGACCATGCCAAGTTTTATCCAAACAAGAGCATAAAATATCTATCTCAAATAGGAATAGGAGGATGTAAAGCAGGGGCAGACTGACAACCCATGGGGCCCCCGGGCAATAGGGGATCATGGGGCCCCTGTGTCCTTGCCCAAACTCAAAAAAGCCTATGAAAAAGGTACCAGGGGCATCTCATGGGGCCCCCTACTGACCCCAGGCCCTCGGGCAGTGCCCGAGTTTCCCAATGGTCAGTCCGCCCCTGATGTAAAGACACATATGAGTTTGTTTGACATCCCATTGTATGAGAGCATGCATACATAGATGTGAGATTTTTGGACATCCCATGTCCTGGGATGTGCTGGGCATTCCATGTATATGAGCTTGTTGGACATCCCATTGCAAAACCATGGGCATTGAGCCCATTTGCAGCTATAACAGCTTCCATATGAGCTTGTTGGATATCCCATTCCAAAGCCTTGGCTTCCATATGAGCTTGTTGGGTATCCCATTATATGATGAGCTTGTTGGATATCCCATTCCTAACCCATGGTCATCAATGTGGAGTTGAGTCCATTTGCAGCTATAACAGCTTCCATATGAGCTTGTTGGGTATCCCATTCTAAGCCCATGGTCATCAATGTGAAGTTGGGTCTCATTTTCAGCTATAACAGCTTCCATTTGAGCTTGTTGGTTATACCATCATATGATGAGCTTGTTGGACATCCCATTCTACACCCATGGTCATCAATGTCGACTTGGATCCCATTTTCAGCTATAATAGCTTCCATATGAGCTTGTTGGGTATCCCATTCTAAACCCATGGTCATCAATGTGGAGTTGGGCCCCATTTTCAGCTATAACAGCTTCCATATGAGCTTGTTGGGTATCCCATTCTAAACCCATGGTCATCAATGTGACGTTGGGCCCCATTTTCAGCTATAACAGCTTCCATTTGAGCGTGTTGGTTATACTATCATATGATGAGCTTGTTGGATATCCCAATCTAAACCCATGGTCATCAATGTCGAGTTGGGCCACATTTTTAGCTATAACAGCTTCCATATGAGCTTGTTGGATATTCCATTCTACACCCATGGTCATCAATGTCGAGTTGGATCCCATTTTCAGCTATAACAGCTTCCATATGAGCTTGGTGGGTATTCCATTATATGATGAGCTTGTTGGATATCCCATTCTAAACCCATGGTCATCAATGTGGAGTTGGGCCCCATTTTCAGCTATAACAGCTTCCATATGAGCTTGTTGGGTATCCCATTTTATGATGAGCTTGTTGGGTATCCCATTCAAAAACCTTGGTCATTAATGTGGAGTTGGGTCTCATTTGCAGCAATAAAAGCTTACATGAGTTTGTTTGGTATCCCATTTTATGATGAGCTTGTTGGGTATCCCATTCTAAATCCATGGTCATCAATGTCAAGTTGGATCCCATTTTCAGCTATAATAGCTTCCATATGAGCTTGTTGGGTATCCCATTCTAAACCCATGGTCATCAATGTGGAGTTGGGTCTCATTTTCAGCTATAACAGCTTCCATTTGAGCGTGTAGTTTATACCAACATATGATGAGCTTGTTGTATATCCCATTCAAAAACCTTGGTCATCAATGTGGAGTTGGGCCCCATTTACAGCTTGTTGGGTATCCTATTATATGGTGAGCTTGTTGGATATCCCATTCCAAAGCCTTGGCTTCCATATGAGCTTGTTGGGTATCCCGTTATATGATGAGCTTGTTGGATATCCCATTCTAAACCCATGGTCATCAATGTGGAGTTGGGTCTCATTTTCAGCTATAATAGCTTCCATGTGAGCTTGTTTGGTATCCCATTCTAAACCCATGGTCATAAATATAGAGTTGGGTCTAATTTTCAGCTATAACAGCTTCCATATGAGCTTGTTGGGTATTCCATTTTATGGTGAGCTTGTTAGATATCCCATTCTAAACCCATGGTCATCAATGTGGAGTTGGGCCCCATTTACAGCTTTTTGGGTATCCTGTTATATGATGAGCTTGTTGGAGATCCCATTCCAAAGCCTTGGCTTCCATATGAGCTTGTTGGGTATCCCATTATATGATGAGCTTGTTGGATATGCCATTCCAAACCTATGGTCATCAATGTGGAGTTGAGCCCATTTGTAGCTATAACAACTTCCACATGAGCTTGTTGGGTATCCCATTCTAAACCCATGGTCATCAATGTTGAGTTGGATCCCATTTTCAGCTATAACAGTTTCCATATGAGCTTGTTGGGTATCCCATTCCAAAACCATGGTCATTAATGTGGAGTTGGGCCCCATTTACAACTATAACAGTTTCCATGACTTTGTTGGATATTTAAAATATATGAGTTTGTTGGACACCCCATTCCATTCTATGGGTATTAATATGGAACAGGGCCCCATTTTCAACTATAACAAATTCCATATGAGCTTTTTGGGCATCTCAGATGATGAACGTGTTAGACATTCCATAAATAGGAGCTTGTTGGACATACCATTCCAAAATTGGCATTAAAGGATAAGTTCACCTTTTCCAGGCAGACTTTCACTTTTGATAAACAATAAAAGACACTATTCCCACCAGTAATAAAAATAGCAATGGTCATACAACAAACCTAATACTCGCAATAGCATGCAACTAAAAATGCAAAGAAACATGTGGCCGTTTTTTGGGCTGCCTAGGGTAGCACAAAAACAAAATACACCACTGGCATTATTATGGTGCTGAGACAACTGGCAGCTATAACAGCTTCCATAAGAGCTTGTTGGGTATCCCATTATTTGATGAGCTTGTTGGACATTCCATATATATGAGCTTGTTGGACATCCCATTCCAAAATCTTTGGCATTAATGTGGAGATCCGTCCATTTGCAGCTATTACAGCTTCCATATGAGCTTGTTGGGTAGCCCATTATATAATGACCTTGTTGGCAATTTTGTATACATGCTCTTGTTGAATATCTCATTCCAAAACTATGGGCGTTAATATGGAACTGGGCCCATTGCCAGCTATACACACCAGCTTTCACAAGAGCTTGCTGGCTATCCTATTATATGTTAAGTTTGTTGGAAAGTCCGTATATATGAGCTTGTTGAATATTCCATATAATAGCTTGTTGGTCATTCTATTTCAAATCCATGGACATTAATGTGGAGTTGCGCCCAATTTGCAGCTATAATAAATTCCATATGAGCTTGTTGGACATCCCATAATCTGAAAGCATGCTGGGCCTTCCATATATAAGAGCTTGTTGGACATCCTGTTCCAAATCCATGGACATTAATGTGGAGTTGCGCCCAATTTGCAGCTATAATAAATTCCATATGAGCTTGTTGGACATCCCATAATCTGAAAGCATGCTGGACATTTCATATATAAGAGCTTGTTGGACATCCTGTTCCAAAACCACGGTCATTAATGTGGAGCTGGGCCCTATTAGCCACTATAACAGATTCCATATGAGCTTGTTGGACATCCCATAATCTGAAAGAATGCTGGACATTCCATATATAGGAGCTTGTTGGACATCCTGTTCCAAAACCATGTGCATTAATGTGGAGCTGGGCCCATTTAGCCACTATAACAGATTTCATATGAGCTTGTTGGACATCCCATAATCTAAAAGCATGCTGGACATTCCATATATAAGAGCTTGTTGGACATCCGGTTCCAAAACCACGGGCAATAATCTATTTAACTCCTTTCCACCGGAGCCTCCTGGCCCTTTAAGAGTTTCAGAAGCCAGGAGGCGGGGCGGGGTTTTAGGGTCATTTGACCACTGTGATTCACTGTCATGGCGGTCACATGATCAGAAAAGGTCCCGGTTGCAAGGGGAGATCAGGAGCTTTCCGGACATATGTGCTGGGAGCGCGTAGGACGTGTGCTCTCAGCACATATGTATTTTCTAATTGAACGCAAATATGCAGCTGCTCGGCATCAGACGCCGAGAGGCCGCATATTTGTGTGCGCACGGCATCTAGGGGTTCAAAAAAAAAAATTCAAATATATTTTTTTTAAAAATGTATTCTGATTTTTTTAACATATAAAAAAGTCATTTTAACATATATTTTTTACATATATTTGCAAATGCATTCCAAAAAATGTAGATTTGTATTTTTAAAAACATACAGTATATTTTAAATGTGTTTTGAAAAATATTTAACATGCAGTATATACAGTATTTGGCCACATTTGTATAATTTCAAATATATTTTTCTTCCATGTGGGAAAGCCAGTTCCACAAAGTCATGGGTTGAGGAGTTTGGTGTGAAGGAACTCAAGTGGCCTGCACAGAGCCCTGAGCTTAACCCTACTGAACACCTTTGCTTCATGAAGACATGGCTGAACCAGTTTGGAGTGGACAAATTCCAGTGGGCTACACATGTCCCTGACCTCAACCTTACTGAACACCTTTACTTCATGAAGACATGGTGGGACCAGCTTGGAGTGGACAAATTCCAGTGGGCTACACATGTCCCTGACCTCAACCTTACTGAACACCTTTACTTCATGAAGACATGGTGGGACCAGCTTGGAGTGGACAAATTCCAGTGGGCTACACATGTCCCTGAGCTCAACCCTACTGAACACTTTTGCTTCATGAAGACATGGCTGAACCAGTTTGGCACGGACAAATTCCAGTGGGCTACACATGTCCCTGACCTCAACCCTACTGAACACCTTTGCTTCATGAAGACATGGCTGAACCAGTTTGGCGTTGGTCTTCTCTTCCACCTTCCAAACGTCCCCCCCACAGTCTCCAGCACTGGACTCTGATGGGGATCCTGTGGACTTTGGTGGGTACTGTGATGTAATGGGGGACTCTGATGGGGACCCGGAGATAAAGGGGACCCTATTGGGGATACTAATGTAAGGGTGACTCTGATAGGGTCACCAATGAAGGGCAGGATCCTGATGAAGACAGTGATGTAGGGGGAGATTCTGATGGGGTCACTGATATAATTGGGGAGTTTTATGAGGAAACTGATGTAAAGGGGGGATTCTGATGGGGACACTAATGTGAGGACTCTGATGGGGACACTAATGTAAGGGAGGACTCTGATGGAGACACTAATGTAAGGGAGGACTCTGATGGACACATTGCTCTACGAGGGGACTTCACTTTGTTACACCCCGATATAAAGGGGGGGTCTGATGGGGACCCTGATGTAGGGGGTACTCTGATGGGGACACTAATGTAAGGGGGAACTCTGATGGGGACACTAATGTAAGGGGGAACTCTGATGGGTACAATGATGTAAGGGGGGATTCTGATGGGAACACTATTGTAAGGGATGGACATACTGCTCTATGAGGGGACTTTGCTTTGTTACACCCTGATATAAAGGGGGGGGGGTCTGATGGGGACAATTATGTAAGGGGGATTCTCATGGGAACAATTATATAAGGGGGACTCTGATGGGGGGATTCTCATGGGGGCAATTATATAAGGGGAGGGCTCTGATGGAAACAATGATATAAGGGGGGATTCTCATGGGGACAATGATGTAAGGGGGGACTGGAGACATTGCTCTGTGGGGGACTTTGCTTTGCTGCACTTACTCGGTACTGCCACCATTCATAGAAGGCCTTGTATTAACTGAAAAAAAAAAAAATACAAGGTGTTCTATGAATGGCGGTGGTGCCCAGCCAGTGACACCCTGTGGTCAGAGTGCTTTGGGACAGCTGTCACAGAGATCACTGTCTCAGCGCCCACCATTACAGTGATTTCCAGCTCCCCCAGTGACCCATCAGGTATGAGATACTCATACTAACATTGCACCAAGCTGGACCAATGTAACTATGCAATAATTATGCCATTGGCTCCTGCTGCTGTCAATCAAACTGTGTTTCTATGGATGCAGGCAGCGCGGCCTGGGAGCGAGACGGCTTCCTATGAAGGCACTGGATAAAGAGGAGGAGCGCCGGTGGGGGACCTGAGAAGAGGAGGATCGGGGCTGCTCTGTGTAAAACCGTTGCACAGAGCAGGTAAGTACGACAGGCTTTGCAATCACTTTATTCCAAGCATGTGTGAGCACCCCCCTCCAGAACCATACTAGGCCAAATGCCCTCAACATGGGGGGGGGGGGGCGTTACCATGTGGATTCTTATCAGAATCTGGTAGCCCTCTTTAAAAATAAGGGGGTCACCAGATACCACCCCCTTTCATGCAAATGAGTAAAGAGCACATAGGCCAAATGCCCTCAACATGCGGGAGTTGCCACGTGGAAGAACACCTTGTATTCATGTTGATGAGGAAAAGGCCTCTTTTTCAAAACTCTGGCTTGGTGGTTGTGGGGGGGGGGCTCTGTGGGCAGGGGGGCTTATCAGAATCTAGTAGGCACCTATAAAAATAAGGATCATAGCTGGCATGTTGATGAGAAGAGGACCTCTGCCCCACAACTCTGACCAGGTGGTTGTGGGGGGTCTGTGGGCGGGGTGGCTTATCAGAATCTGGTAGCACCCTTTACAAATAAGGGGGCCACCAGATACCATCCCCCTTTCATGTGAATGAGTAAGAGGTACATAGTACTCCTGAACAGCCCTGAACAATTGGTGCAACTCTAACAATGATCATACCTGGCATGTTGATGAGAAAAGGGCCTCTTCCCCACAACCCTGGCCTGGTGGCTGTGGAAGTCTGGGGGCAGGGTGGCTTAGAAGAATCTGGTAGCCCCCTTTAAAAATAAGGGGGCCACCAGATGCTACCCCCATGTTGATGAGGAAAAGGCCTCTTTCCCACAACTCTGGCCTGGTGGTTGTGGGGGGCGGGGTGGCTTATCAGAATCTAGTAGGCACCTTTAAAAATAAATGGGCCACCAGATACCATCCCCCTTCCATGTGAATGAGTAAGGGGTACATAATACTCCTGAACAGCCCTGAACAATTGGCGCAACCCTAACAATGATCATACCTGGCATGTTGATGAGAAAAGGGCCTCTTCTCCACAACTCTGGCTTGGTGGTTGTGGGGGTCTTTGAATAGGGGGGCTTCTCAGAATCTGGTAGCCCCCTTTAATAATAAGGGGGCCACCAGATACCACCCCCTTTCATGCAAATAAGTAAAGAGCACATAGGCCAAATGCCCTCAATATGAGGGTTGCCACGTAAAAGAACACCTTGTATTCATGTTGATGAGGAAAAGGCCTCTTCCCCACAACTCTGGCCTGGTGGTTGTGGGGGTCTTTGAATAGGGGGGCTTCTCAGAATCTGGTAGCGCCCTTTAAAAATAAGGAGGGCACCAGATACCAACTCCCCCCCTTCCTTCATGGGGTTACCTGGTGTTAAGCCTCATTTTATTTTTTTCCATAAATACATAGCTGGACATACGTGTCTACATGTATGTGCGGTACATTAGCCCGGAGTTCTGCTTTAACTCAAGGATGGACAGGAAGCAATGAAAAGATGATAAAGTATCGAGAAGGACCCAGAGACAGTTCAGCGACTCCGGCAGTTTCCCCGCAGCGCATATCAGAACGACATGATGTCATTCTCCCGGCCTGGGAATAATCACCGAATGACTTCCATCCAAAGAACACAAACCGAGGACGCGGCGAGCGCAAAAGGCGCAGAAATTCTGCTGAACTTCAACATTCCCACCGCGTGTTTCCCGTGACAGAGTTCAGAGCGGTCAGCTACCAGAATCTCACAAGAGTTTACACTCAAACTCCTCCGGAGCCCAGAGCCAAGAACAAAACGAACAACCCGTGAGAACGATCATTTACTGCCCCATACACTAGGGGACTTTCGTCTGTGTCACCTGACCTGGCCGGCTTCTGAACCCAACCCTGAGCCGGTCTACGTTGGGCCCCTAATGCAGGCCATAGACGGGTCGAAAATTAGCCGATTTTGTGGCTGAAAAAAAAAAACGGCCGATTTTCGCACCGTTAGTGGGTTCATTGGTCGGCTGTTTTTTGGGGTTTTAGCACATTTTTTTTATCAGTCATGGTCGAAATTTTGTGGCCGATTTTGACGATCGGCCGATTTTCTTGGAAATGATGGGCAAATAGACTGATCGTTTTACCAATAAAAAAATCTGTGCATGAGCTGTGACCTGCAAGAAGAAGAAGAGGAACAAGAAGAAAAAGAAGAAAAGAAGAACAAGAAAAAGAAGAGGAAGAAAAAGAAGAAGAAGAGGAAAAAGAAGAAGTAAAAAAAAAAAGAAGAAAAAGAATAATAATAATAAGAAGAGTAGAAAAAAAAAGAAAAAGGAAAAGAAGTAAAAAGAAGAAGAAAAAAAATTAAAAAAAGAAGAAGAAAAAGAAGAAGTAGAAAAAGAAGGAGAAAAAAAAGAAGAAGAAAAAGAAGAAAAGAAGAAGAAGCAAAAGAAGAAGAAAAAGAAGAAGCAGGAAAAGAAGAAGAAAAAAAGAAGAAGAAAAAGAAGTAGAAGAAAATAAAAAGAAGAAAAAAAAGAGGAAAAAGAAGCAGAAGAAAAAGAAGTAGAAAAAAAAGAAGAAGCAGGAAAAGAAGAAAAAGAAGAGGAAGAAGAAAATAAAAAGAAGGAAAAAAAAGAGGAAAAAGAAGAAGAAGAAAAGAAGTAGAAGAAAAAGAAGAAAAATAAGAAAAAAGAAGAAGAAAAGAAGTAGAAGAAAATAAGAAAAAGAAGGAAAATAAGAAAAAAGAAGAAGAAAAAGAAGAAAAGAAGTAGAATGAAAAGAAGTAGAAGAAAAAGAAGAAGAAAAAGAAGCAGAAAAAGAAGGAGAAGAAAAGAAGACGAAGAAAAAGAAGAAAAGGAGAAGAAAAAGAAGAAAAAAGAGGAAAAAGAAGAAGAAAAATTCCAGTCCGCTATTATATTTTATATGAAAGTCTTGTGGTTGTAACAATGTATCTATTTGTATCCGAATAAAACCATCTGTATCCGAAAAGGATACAAATGGATACATTGTTGCAACCGCAAGACTTTCATATAAAATATAACATGGGAGCTCTCTGCAGGGACAGAAGTAATTATGGGGTTAAATGCCGCCCAGGGGTGGACTGACCATTTGAGTTTGGGCAAGGACACAGGGGCCCCATGATCCCCTATTGCCCAGGGGCCCCATGAGTTGTCAGTCTGCCCCTGATGCCGGCCGTAGATGGGTCAAAAATCGGCCGATTTGTTTACCGTTGGTGGTAACGTCAGCCGATCAAACGACCGATTATTCGTTTTTTTTTTTCTTTAAAAAAACGGCCGTTTTATGACCCGTCTATGGCCTGCATTATGCAAATTTTTGTCCGAAAGAATAATCGGCCAATATTCGTACTGTTAGTGGGGCAATGTTGTTGGCCGATTTTCGCAGTTCCTTCTCGTTTCTTTTATCGGTAATGCTGGAAAATCTACGAAAAACGGCCATTTTTCGTAAGCATTGGTGGCAACAGAACGACCGATTTTTCATTTGTCGGCTGACAATTCGGCCGGTAAACGACCCGTCTATGGCCTCCATAACTGCGAGAGTGACGTCAGGTCTGGCATGCAGAACGATGGAAGCTGGAAATGACTGCAGACAGAACAGCGAATCCATGCGGTTTGGTGAGGCGCCATTTTAAAAGAAGGATCAGGAACTTCTTTTCCCGCGTTTCGGGCTGCGCAGACGCGCACTTACAGATGTGAACTGCTACCGGCTCCCACCGGGTGAGGCTGTGAAGCTGCGCTGCTTCGCATCGATTTCAAAGCCGCCGATCGTGGCAACTTCGTGTGCGGCTTCATACACGGATGCCGACGCAAGTCGCGCAAAAAACACGCAGGGACTTTTTTCAATGTCGCCACTGAATCGAACGGTTCCGTCGCGGCAAATTGGTCGCGACTTGTCACGCGACTTTGATCTGTCGCGTCTGAAGGAAATCTTAGCCTAAAATTCTGTATTCACGCCTGAGCATTTTACGAAAACGCGTGCTGCGCTTGAAGTGCCGTTCGTTGTTAATGGTGCCCCAAACGCGACAAGCAGACGCATGTCAAAAAATGCACAAGGAACGGGGGGGGGGGGGGTAGGGAACATGCCCAAAAAGCTACTTTGGCATTTTGTCGCACGTAGGGCAGCCCAATGACATGAGTAGGCATGAAAAATGCGCAAAAAAACACGCGTTCGTGAGGCGCTAGGTATGCAAAGATAAATACGGGAGATATATTACCTGCCAAAATAGTCGCATGTCTGTCCATCCAGTACCCAGATTTACCCAGCTCTCCTACACAACGCAGCCTTATCTGGCAGGACAGGAGACCACTTATCCCTCCCCCACTCTGTTTCTGAGCTCATCTCTCAGTCACTCTGCTCTCTCCTCCTATCAGCATGTTCCTTATTAGCCCATAAGTATTCTAGCACAGCTGATTGGTTCCTTGTGCTGCTTCTCCCATTCCCTGTTTGAGCCCTGCTGTACAAGGACTGTAAGAGGCCAATACCAAGTCACATTTTATTTTCTGTTCAGCTTTCACTCCAAATTGTCTTTTATTTTTTTAGCGTTGGGCAAAAACATTTCTTTCAGGTCTTTATTTCTATAGGTGACCCCATTGATGGGATTGTCTCTCACTTCCTGTTTCGGTGACACCTGTATAGGAAAATGAGAGGGAAAGGTTGTCACTGGGAGCGGTACAGATGGCAATACACCCCCCAAAAAAGCTCTAAACTTTCCCTGCTCTACTAAAAGTTTATTTTTCTCCATGTCCCCAATAGAGAGATTCCTTGTACTTCCTGTCTCGGTGACACCTGTATTGGTAAATGGGAGGGGGGAAGGTTGTCACTGGGAGCAGTACAGATGACAAAAAAAAAACAAAAAAGCTCTGAACTTCCCTTCTCTACTAAAAGTTTTTTTTTGTCCATGTCCCCAAAGTGACAGCCTTTCCCTCCCCCATTTTCCTATGCAAGTGTCACCGAGACAGGAAGTATGAGATCCGGTGACACCTGTATAGGAAAATGGGAGGTTTAAGGTTGTCACTGGGAGCGGTACAGATGGCAATAAACCCTTCAAAAAAGCTCTAAACTTTCCCTGCTCTACTAAAAGTTTATTTTTTTCCGTGTCCCCAATAGAGAGATTCCTTGTACTTCCTGTCCTAGTATAGTCTGATCACTGGGGGAGGAGACTGAGGAAATGCTTCCTCCTGCCTGCAACAAAGTTACAATGTACAGTCTGATCACTGGGGGGAGGAGACTGAGGAAATGCTTCCTCCTGCCTGCAGCAAAGTTACAATGTGCAGTCTGATCAGTGGGGGAGGGGAAACCGAGGAAATGCCTCCTCCTCCTTCTACAAAGTTACAATGTACAGTCTGATCCCTGGGGGAGGAGAGACTGAGGAAATGACTCCTCCTCCTCCTTCTACAAAGTTACAATGTACAGTCTGATCCCTGGGGGAGGGGAGACTGAGGAAATGCCTCCTCCTCCTTCTACAAAGTTACAATGTACAGTCCGATCCCTGGGGGAGGGGAGACTGAGGAAATGACTCCTCCTCCTTCTACAAAGTTACAATGTACAGTCTGATCCCTGGGGGAGGGGAGACTGAGGAAATGACTCCTCCTCCTTCTACAAAGCTACAATGTACAGTCTGATCACTGGGGGAGGGGAGACTGAGGAAATGACTCCTCCTCCTTCTACAAAGTTACAATGTACAGTCCGATCCCTGGGTGAGGGGAGACTGAGGAAATGACTCCTCCTCCTTCTACAAAGCTACAATGTACAGTCTGATCACTGGGGGAGGGGAGACTGAGCAAACGCTTCCTCCTCCTTCTACAAAGTTACAATGTACAGTCCGATCACTGGGGGAGGGGAGACTGAGGAAATGCCTCCTCAATGCTCTCCTTGCAGCGATGTAAATACCTCAGCGCGGCGCACATTCACGCGGCGGTGACCTTCTCAGACATCAGCCTCGCCAGGCGTGCTTCTCCTCATTCCGCGTCAGCCGGCGTGGAACGTTCTCTCGCTGATATTTTCGATTTACACGTCAAGTCTGATTTGTTTCAGGCCATTTGAATGTAAATTACCCTTCCAGATTCCCTCAAGGTGCGCGGACGAGCGGGTGAAAGTCACTTTGTTACCAGCGACCCCCCCTCTCCCTTCCCGGGGGCCCCGCGCGTCGCGCCGTTCTCTAGCCCGTGTGAAAATGCGCAGCTCATCCTTTACTTCCGGATCGTCAGATCTCACTCATACTTATCACCCCCGGACCGGGGGGTCACGGCTGTCCTGTCTGCAGCTTGGATCACATCCAGGCGTTAAAAAGGGCGCCGAACACGAGCTAAGGGTCGACCTCAATCCAATCACTCGAAGAGATCCATCACCAACCTCACTGAATTCATTTCATGTGCGGGTCTGCAGTGTGTTTATTTTCTATAAATACTGACTGAGGACACAGAAGAAACAGGGAGTGTCTAGCGCAACCTAAACTAACCAGCACTAAACAGGAGGGGGAGACAGAGAGATACACCAATTCACAGAGGTAAACAAGTTGTAGTGGCCCAAAACCACCACTAGATGTCAGCGTACTATGAACAATGGTAAGGGGAGGCAGTGCAATACTTCAAATGACACTTGACATACCTCCTTAGACCCAGTCTGTGTGGACAGTATGGTCACCTGCTGACTTGGCACCATCCACAGGCAGTTTAACTCGCTGTGTCTGTGAATTGCTAATGCTAACTGATGGAACATGGAGAAAACTGGGAGGGTCTTAGCTAGGCCTAAACTAGCACTAAACAGGAGGGGAAGACAGAGAGATAGACCAATTCACAGAGGTAAACAAGTTGTAGTGGCCCAAATCCACCACCAGATGTCAGCGTACTAAGAACAATAGTAACCCGACACAGTGCAATATGACTTGACATACCTCCTTAGACCCAGTCTGTGTGGACAGTATGGTCACCTGCTGACTTGGCACCATCCACAGGCAGTTTAACTCGCTGTGTCTGTGAATTACTAATGCTGACTGATGGAACATAGAAAAAATAGAGAAAGTCTAGCTAGGCCTGAACTAACCAGCACTAAAAGGGAGGGGAAGACAGAGAGATAGACCAATGCATTCCAGGGTGTCTACATGGGAACTATCACCGTTTTATTCTCTGCATTGGAACCAGTGGTGGGACTACAAGGGTTGCAAAAGTCGCACTGGCGACCGGGCCCTGGCTTTCCGTCGCTGTGCGGGGGGCGCCAAGATGGCCAAATGGTTCTCAGATTTGGGTGGGCTTGGGGGCCCAACCCTGCCAGAATTATGGGGAACGGGGGGGTTAACCAAGAGTGCAGCATTCAGTTATTTGCATTTAGTGCAGCTCTACGATGCTCCACCCACACAGCTGCGTCCTCCATTCTGAATGAAAATATGGCCATGGGACACAACTAGGCTCTACTTAGACATGCGGTTGGGGGTGGCAAAAATAAGTGGTTGAGCCACGTTTTTGCTATGCACCAACTGCCCTGCCCTTAAGCTGCGGATGGGGATGTTTACATGAAGCCCTCGCTGGACTGATCACAGTTGAAAATCACTGACTTTCCTTCAGCACTTCCTCCAGCCCCATGTCAGAAGGTCCAACCTCCATACGGATCTGGGGCTGGGGTTCAACAAGAGCCCTCACTGGACTGATCACAACTGAAGACCAATGAGTTTCATTCAGCACTTCCTCCAGCCCCATGGCAGAAGGTCCAACCTCCATACGGATCTGGGGCTGGGGTTCAACAAGAGCCCTCACTGGACTGATCACAACTGAAGACCAATGAGTTTCATTCAGCACTTCCTCCAGCCCCATGGCAGAAGGTCCAACCTCCATACGGATCTGGGGCCGGGGGGTTCAACAAGAGCCCTCACTGGACTGATCACAACTGAAAATCACTGACTTTCATTCAGAACTTCCTCCAGCCCCATGGCAGAAGGTCCAACCTCCATACGGATCTGGGGCCAGGGGGGCTCAGCATGAGCCCTCACTGGACTAATCACAACTGAAAATCACTGACTTTCCTTCAGCACTTCCTCCAGCTCCATAGAAGAAGGTCCAACCTCCATACGGATCTGGGGCCGGGGGGTTCAACAAGAGCCCTCACTGGACTGATCACAGTTGAAAATCACTGACTTTCCTTCAGAACTTCCTCCAGCCCCATGGCAGAAGGTCCAACCTCCATACGGATCTGGGGCCGGGGGGTTCAACAAGAGCCCTCACTGGACTGATCACAACTGAAAATCACTGACTTTCATTCAGAACTTCCTCCAGCCCCATGGCAGAAGGTCCAACCTCCATACGGATCTGGGGCTGGGGTTCAACAAGAGCCCTCACTGGACTGATCACAACTGAAAATCACTGACTTTCATTCAGCACTTCCTCCAGCCCCATGGCAGAAGGTCCAACCTCCATACGGATCTGGGGCCAGGGGGGCTCAGCATGAGCCCTCACTGGACTAATCACAACTGAAAATCACTGACTTTCCTTCAGCACTTCCTCCAGCTCCATAGAAGAAGGTCCAACCTCCATACGGATCTGGGGCCGGGGGGTTCAACAAGAGCCCTCACTGGACTGATCACAGTTGAAAATCACTGACTTTCCTTCAGAACTTCCTCCAGCCCCATGTCAGAAGGTCCAACCTCCATACGGATCTGGGGCTGGGGTTCAACAAGAGCCCTCACTGGACTGATCACAACTGAAGACCAATGAGTTTCATTCAGCACTTCCTCCAGCCCCATGGCAGAAGGTCCAACCTCCATACGGATCTGGGGCCGGGGGGTTCAACAAGAGCCCTCACTGGACTGATCACAACTGAAAATCACTGACTTTCATTCAGAACTTCCTCCAGCCCCATGGCAGAAGGTCCAACCTCCATACGGATCTGGGGCTGGGCTTCAACAAGAGCCCTCACTGGACTGATCACAACTGAAAATCACTGACTTTCATTCAGCACTTCCTCCAGCCCCATGGCAGAAGGTCCAACCTCCATACGGATCTGGGGCCAGGGGGGCTCAGCATGAGCCCTCACTGGACTAATCACAACTGAAAATCACTGACTTTCCTTCAGCACTTCCTCCAGCTCCATAGAAGAAGGTCCAACCTCCATACGGATCTGGGGCCGGGGGGTTCAACAAGAGCCCTCACTGGACTGATCACAGTTGAAAATCACTGACTTTCCTTCAGAACTTCCTCCAGCCCCATGGCAGAAGGTCCAACCTCCATACGGATCTGGGGCTGGGGTTCAACAAGAGCCCTCACTGGACTGATCACAACTGAAAATCACTGACTTTCATTCAGCACTTCCTCCAGCCCCATGGCAGAAGGTCCAACCTCCATACGGATCTGGGGCTGGGGTTCAAAAAGAGCCCTCACTGGACTGATCACTCTGCAGGCCTCAACACAAAAAAACTCATAGTGACCACATGTAAAAAATAGTGCTGCTCAACCGCCTCCCATTTGTCCTTCCGTCATTTCTCCTCCCACAGTGGGTGCCAGAGCCTCCAGGAGCCACTCCAAGCCACCTCTACGATGCGGCCCAGTCAGGGAGAAACGCATCAGCGGAGCATGACCACCATGCAGGGACTGTAGCTGAAGCCTCCACTAGTTTACCAGCGGATGTGATGTGCGCCCCCAAAATTTTTTAACTTCAGATTTTATTTGATCGTAGACAAGGTAGACTATGCCTTTGGTGGCTTTTCTCCTACCTACATACTGGAGGATCTGTCGTACTTCTCAGGTAGGGCACGGTTGTCCTAATTCTCCGTACAATGCTAGGCCAGGGATGCGGCCCAGTCAAGGTGAAACGCGTCAGCCGAGCATGGCCACGATGGAGGGACTGTAGCTGAAGCCTCCACTAGTCTACCAGCGGATGTGATGTGCGCCCCCCAAATTTTAGAACATTTCATGAACCCTCATATTTTATTTGATCATAGAGAAGGTAGACTATGCCTTGGTGGCTTTTCTCCTACCAGCCTACTGGAGGATCTGTTGTACTTCTCACACAGGTAGGCCACGGTTGTCCTAATTCTCCATACAATGCTAGGCCGGGGAAGCGGCCCAGTCAGGGTGAAACGCGTCAGCAGAGCATGGCTATGGCCAGCGGAGCATGGCTATGGCCAGCGGATGTGATGTGCGCCCCCCCGAATTTTAGAACATTTCATGAACCCTCATATTTTATTTGATTGTAGATAAGGTAGACTATGCCTTTGGTGGCTTTTGTAGTACCAGCCTACTGGAGGATCTGTTGTACTTCTCACACAGGTAGGTCATGGCTGTCCTAATTCTCCATACAATTTTAGGCCGGGGACGCGGCCCAGTCAGGGTGAAACGCGCCAAAGGAGCATGGCTATGGCCAGCGGATGTGATGAGAGCCCCCCAAATTTTAGAACATTTCATGAACCCTCATATTTTATTTGATCGTAGACAAGGTAGACTATGCCTTTGGTGGCTTTTCTCCTACCTACATACTGGAGGATCTGTCATATTTCTCACACAGGTAGGCCACGGTTGTCCTAATTCTCCATACAATGCTAGGCCGGGGACGCGGCCCAGTCAAGGTGAAACGCGTCAGTGGAGCATGGCCACGATGGAGGGACTGTAGTTGAAGCCTCCATTAGTTTACCAGTGGATGTGATGTGCGCCCCCCAAATTTTATAACCTCATATTTTATTTGATCGTAGACAACGTAGACTATGCCTTTGGTGGCTTTTCTCCTACCAGCCTACTGGAGGATCTGTTGTATTTCTCAGGTAGGCCATGGCTGTCCTAATTCTCCATACAATGCTAGGCCGGGGACGCGGCCCAGTCAGGGTGAAACGCGTCAGCAGAGCATGGGTATGGCCAGCGGATGTGATGTTGCGCCAACCAAATTGTATAACATTTCGTGAACCCTAATATTTTATTTGATCGTAGACAAGGTAGACTATGCCTTTGGTGGCTTTTCTCCTACCTGCCTACTGGAGGATCTGCCGTATTTCTCACACAGGTAGGCCACGGCTGTCCTAATTCTCCGTACAACGCTAGGCCGGGGACGCGGCCCAGTCAAAGATCATGGCCACGATGGAGGGACTGTAGCTGAAGCCTCCACTAGTCTAAAAGCGGATGTGATGTGCGCCCCCCAAATTTTAGAACATTTTGTGAACCCTCATATTTTATTTGATCGTAGACAAGGTAGACTATGCCTTTGGTGGCTTTTCTCCTACCTGCCTACTGGAGGATCTGCCGTATTTCTCACGCAGGTCCTAATTCTCCATACAATGCTAGGCCGGGGACGCGGTGGTCATACATCCAACCCACCGTGGTTGTATCCCCCTCCAAGGACAGCGCGACCTTTCCCTCTACACCCATCCCCCACCCCCCCATGAGATAATTCCTCATTTCAGCGGAAGAAATGCAACTGCGTCTGGACAATCAGGTTCATCTGAATTCTCGCCGCTCCTCCGCCGTCCACTTTGAGCGGAATATTCATTTCATGCAAATGCCGATAAGAAGACGAGGTGGGATGTATCGAGTGGAATCCTACGCAAGTCATTAACACCTAAAATATCCGATTAATGGAATCTACGCCAACCTCGTCCCGCCAATGAACGGCCTCAACCTGAAATTACCGGCTATAATTAGGAACAGATTATTTCCCTTAAAGATTATTCCAGGACTTTGCTTTACTGTAGATCGGCGCAGGTGGCCCGAGGTGTAATTAGGATTCCTTTCACTATGTCATGGACGCCGCGGAGATGCAGCTGCAGGCCATTTAACCGCCTCTGACATGAAAATTCCTGAATTAAAGAGGCCCCGTCCCCACGTCATTCGTATCAGCAGAGATCTTCGAACGGTAGATAGTATGACTTTCTAGAGTAGTTGATGCTTGGAGCAGACTTCCAACCGAGGGAGTGAGTAGGGACCAGCTTGGGTTTGGTCCGTAGGGTACCACCATTCCTCCTGTATGGGGTCCAGGCCAGCAGGGGGGCTGGGTGAATCAGATGTGGGCAGGGAGGGCGATCGGCACGGTGGGGAGGGCAATTACTGGAACCGATCCCCTGTATGGCTGTATCTTCAGCAGCTGAAAGCCGGCTTCTTCTCCTCTCCCTCCTGCTGGCTTTCAGCTGCTGCAGAGAGAGCCATACAGGGGATCGTTTCTAGTAACTACCCCCCTGCCACCGTGCCGATCGCCCTCCCTGCCCACATTTGATTCACCCAGCCACCCTGCTGGCCTGGACCCCTTACAGGAGGACTGGTGGTACCACCCATCACCCTCCCTGTGCACCCTACAATTCCCCCTGCTGCCCAGTGCCCCCACCATCACAGTGCTGCCGGTTCCCCTCCTCTCCTTCCCACTGGCAGCTGCAAGCACACCATAGGATCCTTCATGATGGAAAGTCGGGGAAGGGTCCGGTAACTATGTCACATCTGCCAGCCCCTTCCTTTCCCGAATGAACACAATAATGAGTGATTGGTACTGATCACACACTGTGTTCATTCATATCTTTGGGGGGCCCTGTCTGGTTGGCTGTAGGGGCCCCGTGGTTTTTAACAGCAGCCCTACTCTTCCAAACATGGAAGGAAGCTGTCCATGCCAGGTCAATCGGCTGGGGGCAATGGAGTCCCCACCCTGCAGCCGCACATACACAAAGGGGCATTTGGCATTATGACGTTGACCTAATGTGGCCATGTGCCCATATATGTTCAGTGATGTCACAAGCATCCTCACCTCTCTGTCTGTTTGGCATTATGACGTTAGTCTAATGTGGCCATGTGACCATATATGTTCAGTGATGTCACAAGCATCCTCACCTCTCTGTCTATTTGACATTATGACGTTAATCTAATGTGGTCATGTGACCATATATGTTCAGTGATGTCACAAGCATCCTCACCTCTCTGTCTGTTTGGCATTATGACGTTAATCTAATGTGGTCATGTGACCATATATGTTCAGTGATGTCACAAGCATCCTCACCTCTCTGTCTGTTTGACATTATGACGTTAGTCTAATGTGGCCATGTGACCATATATGTTCAATGACGTCACAAGCATTCTCACCTTTCTGTCTGGTTGACATTATGACGTTAATCTAATGTGGTTGTGTGGCCATATTGGTCCAATGATGTCACAAGCATCCTCACCTCTCTGTCTGTTTGACATTATGACGTTGACCTAATGTGGCCATGTGCTCATATATGTTCAGTGATGTCACAAGCATCCTCAACTCTCTGTCTGTTTGACATTATGACGTTAATCTAATGTGGTCATGTGGCCATATTGGTTCAATGATGTCACACGTATCCTCACCTCTGTCTCTTTGGCATTATGATGTTGACTCAATGGTCCCGTTCACATGGGGCAATTTGATCTGTGCCCCGTGCAGGGCCTTGGTTTACCAGCATGGGGGTGCAAAGGTGTTGCATGCATCCCCACACCAGCAGGCCCATAGCTGTCATTTGGCACCCAGAGGCTGCACAACCAGAGCTGGGTGACAACTGCGCAGGTGTACGTCCCCAAACACACCCATGGAACTTTCGGAGACGCACCAGCACACACCCACACAGATGTCATATTGGTAGCGGTGGCTGTGTTTCTGTGCAGCTGTCATGTCACAATAGACATGAATGGGACTACTCGTACGGGGATACACGAAACAGCAGTGCATCCCCATGTGGGTAAAGAAGACTCTGCATGGGATACAGATCAAATCGCCCATTGTGAACGAGGCCAATGTGGCCATGTGGCCATATTAGATCAATGATGTCATGAACATCCACACCGCTTCGCCTATATGACATTGACCTAATGTGGCCACGTGACCATATTGGGTCAACAATGCCACGGGCATCCCAGCCTCACTGTCTATTAAACATTGACCTTTTATGGCCCTGTTGACCCAATATTAGGTCAATGATATCATAAGCACATCCCCACTACTTCAGCCATTATGACATTACCTATTATGGCCATGTGGCTGTATTGGGTTAACAATCTCATGAGCATGATCGTCTCTTTGTATATTTGATATTATGACATTGACCTATTATGGCCGTGTGGCTTTATTAGGTCAATGATATCACAAGAATCCACTCCTCTTTGTCTATTTGACATTATGACAGTGGCCTAATATGGTCATGTGGCCGACTTGGGTCAACAATGTCACCTGCACCCTCGCCTCATTTTTTATTTGACCTTATGACATTGGACTAATATGGCCATGTGGCTGTATTAGGTCCACAGTGTTACCAGCATGATCGCCTCTTTGTCTATTTGATATTAGGACACTGACCTAATATGGCCATGTGACCATATTGGGTCAATGATGTCACTAGTATCCTCACCTCTTTGTCTATTTGACATTATGATGTTGACCTATTATGGCCATGCGGCCACATTGGGTCAATAATCTTGCAAGCAACCCCGCCTCCCCGTCTATTTGACATTGATCTAATATGGCTATGTGGCTATATTGGGTCAGCAATGTCACCTGCACCCTCGCCTCTGTCTTTTTGACGTAAAGAAATTGACCCAATATGGCCATGTGACCATATTGGGTCAACAATGTCACCTGCACCCTTGCCTCTTTGTCTTTTTGGCATCATGAAATTCACCCAGTATCGTTATGTGGCCATATTGGTTCAATATTGTCACGAGTATGATTGCCTCTTTGTCTATTTGATATTATGACATTGACCCAATATGGCCATGTGGCTACATTGGGTCAACAATGTCACTTGCACCCTCGCGTCTTTTTGAAGTTATGAAATTGACCCAATATGGCCATGTGACCATATTGGGTCAACAATGTCACCTGTACCCTTACCTCTTTGTCTTTTTGACATCATGAAATTGACCCAATATGGTCATGTTGACCCAATGCACCCTCGCCTCTTTGTATTTTTGACATCATGAAGTTGACCCAATATAGCCATGTGGCCATATTGGGTCAACAATGTCATGAGCATGATTGCCTCTTTGTCTATTTGATATTATGATGTTGACCCAATTTGGCCATGCGGCTACATTGAGACAACAATGTCCCCTGCACCCACTCCTCTGTCTTTTTGACATCATGATATTGACCTAATATGACCATATGGTCATATTGGGTCAACAATGCCACCTGCACCCTCGCCTCTTTGTCTTTTTGGCATCATGAAATCGACCCAATATTGCCATGTTGAGCCAATATTGATTCAATGATGTCATAAGCACATCCCCACTACTTCTGCCATTATGCCATTACCTATTATGGCCATGTGGCTGTATTGGGTTAACAATCTCATGAGCATGATCGTCTCTTTGTCTATTTGATCAACAATGTCACCTGCACCCTCACCTCTGTCTTTTTGACATTATGAAATTGACCCAATATGGCCATGCAACCATATTGAGTCAACAATGTCACCTGCACCCTCGCCTCTTTGTCTTTTTGACATCATGAAATTGACCAAATATGGTCATGTTGACCCAAGGCACCCTCACCTCTTTGTCTTTTTGACATCATGAAATTGACCCAATATAGCCATGTGGCCATATTGGTTCAATAATGTCATGAGCATGATTGCCTCTTTGTCTATTTGATATTATGATGTTGACCCAATATGGCCATGTAGCTATATTGGGTCAACAATGTCACATGCATCCTCACCTCTTTGTCTTTTTGGCATCATGAAATTGACCCAATATGGTCATGTTGACCCAATGTTGGGTCAATGATGCCACCTGCACCCTCAACTCTTTGTCTTTTTAAAATCATGAAATTGACCCAACATAGCCATGTGGCTATATTTGGTCAACAATGTCATGAGCATGTTTGCCTCTTTGTCTATTTGATATTATGATGTTGACCCAATATGGCCATGCGGCTACATTGGGTCAACAATGTCACCTGCACCCTCGCCTTTGTCTTTTTGACATCATGATATTGACCTAATATGACCATGTGGCTATATTGGGTGAACAATGTTACCTGCACCCTCGCCTCTTTGTCTTTTTGGCATCATGAAACCCAATTTTAGGTCAATGATGTCCTAAGCACATCCCCACTACTGCCATTATGACATTACCTATTATGGCCATGTGGCCATATTGGGTCAATAATGTCATTAACATGAATGCCTTTTTGTCTATTTGATATTATGACATTGACCTAATATGTCCGTGTTGACCCAATATTGGGTCAACGATATCATAAGAACATCCACACTACTTTTGACATTATGACATTGACCTAATATGGCCATGTGGCCATATTAGGTCAACAACGTCACCTGTACCCTTGCCTCTTTGTCTATTTGGCATTATTAAATTGATCTAACATGGCAGTGTTGACCCAGTATTAGGGTCCAGGATGTCATAAGCACATTCCCACTACTTTTGACATTATGACATTGACGTAATATGGCCATGTGGCCATATTAGGTCAACAACGTCACCTGTACCTTTGCCTCTTTGTCTATTTGAAATTATGAAATTGACCCAGTATGGTCATGTTGACCCAATATTAAGTCAATGATGTCATAACAACATCCCCACTACTTTTGACTTTATGACATTAACCTATTATGGTCTTGTGGCCATACTGGGTCAATGATGTCACAAGCATCCATGCCTCTTTGTCTATTTGTCATTATGACAACAACCGTATGTGGTCATATTGGGTCAATGATGTCAGGATTGTCCCTGCCAGTTTGCATATGTGCAAATGTGTTTCCCTCATCCTCAGCTGATTGACAAGGTACTTACTCCTTTGGTTCCCACCAAACCCAAGCCAAGACCAAGCTCAACCCTAGTAGAGGGCTGGCAAATTTAAACATGCTTGGGGCAAACATAGATGTAGTTGACCTCATAAACAAACCATATTGCGCCCTAAGTAAGCCACATCGAATACGTAACTGCTAGAAGATCCATCATCGACGTGATTAAGAGCTGAAAATGGTAAGTCGGCAATGTGACAGGCAAAGGCACAGAAATTATATGTTGTTACAGGGAGGAACAACAGCTGTCTTTCCTACTTATTTGTTGAACGCGACAGATTAAACTCGGTATTTTTAGAATCGGTGCGCATCTGTTAAACTCATGAAAGCGATAGGACTGGCAGTTTTAAATAGACTTTCTTCTAATCTTAAATTCTCTTTTTTCCTTTTTGGTGGCTTGGAGATGTCTTGATGGTGTCTTTGGGACCAAGGTCTAAAAGAAATGCCAAGTTTTGACTGGAAATAATGAAGCTCTTTAAATTGCAAATCACTTTTACCCCCATTTCATTTTTCATCAGGAGGGCAGCACGTGTGTCTGAATCCCCAAAATGATTGTCTGAATCCCAGAAATTATTGTGTGGTCCCACTTACTACATCAGCAGGACAGCTCCTATCTTAGCAGACGGTGGCTGATAGTAGGCAGGATGGTTCCTCTCTATGGGCCAACCTCATTCTGAGGGTCTTCCTCAGAAATTATTGTCTGGTCCCACTCACTACATCAGCAGGACAGCTCCTACCTTAGCATACTGGTACTAGGTAGGATGGTTCCTCTCTATGGGCCAACCTCATCCTGAGGGTCTTCCCCAGAAATGATTGTCTGGTCCCACTCACTACATCAGCAAGACAGCTCCTACCTTAGCAAACTGGTACTAGGTAGGATGGTTCCTCTCTATGGGCCAACCTCATCCTGAGAGTCTTCCCCAGAAATGATTATCTGGTCCCACTCACTACATCAGCAAGACAGCTCCTACCTTAGCAGACTGGTACTAGGTAGGATGGTTCCTCTCTATGGGCCAACCTCATCCTGAGGGTCTTCCCCAGAAATGATTGTCTGGTCCCACTCACTACATCAGCAAGACAGCTCCTACCTTAGCAAACTGGTACTAGGTAGGATGGTTCCTCTCTATGGGCCAACCTCATCCTGAGAGTCTTCCCCAGAAATGATTGTCTGGTCCCACTCACTACATCAGCAGGACAGCTCCTACCTTAGCAGACTGGTACTAGGCAGGATGGTTCCTCTCTATGTGCCAACCTCATCCTGAGGGTCTTCCCCTGAAATGATTGTCTGGTCCCACTCACTACATCAGCAGGACAGCTCCTACCTTAGCAGACTGGTACTAGGCAGGATGGTTCCTCTCTATGGGCCAACCTCATCCTGAGGGTCTTCCCCAGAAATGATTGTCTGGTCCCACTCACTACATCAGCAGGACAGCTCCTACCTTAGCAGACTGGTACTAGGCAGGATGGTTCCTCTCTATGGGCCAACCTCATCCTGAGGGTCTTCCCCAGAAATGATTGTCTGGTCCCACTCACTACATCAGCAGGACAGCTCCTACCTTAGCAGACTGGTACTAGGCAGGATGGTTCCTCTCTATGGGCAAACCTTGTCCTGAGGGTCTTCTGTTACCCGTTACCCTTGATTCCTTGGAACCTTGCCAATATGTTCCTAAAAACCTGTTGTGATCTGGTACAGGGCATTATTACTTGAACTGCATATGTGGCCTTTATTCCATGAAACATTCAGGATAAAAAAAAAATGTATAAGGTATCATATCCAATATAAACTGTCATGAATGGCAAGTAACTATGAGATGGTCATTTTTTTCATGTGTGGTCTTAACTAGGAGAATTTGGGAATTCTGTACATTTTCAAAAATATCATTGAGACTTGGTAGTACTTAGTACCCTTGAGGAAGCCAAATGACGTCATTGCAAAAAAAAAAAGAAATGGAAGTGACCGTACGGAGGTTTCTAATGAGGTGATACCCAGGCCTTAAGGGGCCAATGCTTTATTTTTTGTTGAAAATACTGGCATGCACTGGGTATTTTTATTTTTTTTCCAAAATAACAAACATGTTAAACGTATCTGCTCTGTGTAATGGTTTTGCACAGATAGATAGACAGACAGACAGACAGACCAGTCATGTAATTTCTTGTTATGATTTGACACACGTGATGTGGAGGTTGTTTGTGATGGTTTATATATATATATATTTATGTTTTCTCATTCAGTATGTTGTGGGAATCTCCTCCTCTCATTGTTAGCAGAATCCAGGGGAGTATAATTTGATATTATTTTCACTTGTTTTGGATTTGATTTTTAGTACAAACTTCCCTTTCAATATATACGATAAATGCTGCAGATCATTAACAGTCTATTTGTCAAGGCCTTCCCAAGATTCACCCATTTTCCACATATGATCGCATTCCATATGGGTGAAGCATGGATGAAAGTTATGTGAATTGTGGGTGAAAAAAAAAACCATAAATAGACCCCTAAATGTATTATTTTATTGTGCAATAAGTCCATGAATAGGACCTGATATCAGCCTTTCATATCTTGTACAGCAGGGCTGGAGTGTGAGAGGAAGAAGCGGTGCAAGGAGCCAATCTGTTCATGTGCTGACAAGAAGCATGCTGTTAGGAGGAGAGAGCAGAGTGATGGAGAGATGAGCTCTTTACTGTCCAATCACAGGGTAGCGGGTGGGTCCAGGATGACCCGAACTCAGAGGAAGTGGGTTGAATGATGCTGGGCCATTAGACTGAGAAACAGCTAGTGGAAGAGAAAAGTACTGCAGGGCAGGGGCGGACTGACAACTCATGGGGCCCCTGGGCAATAGGGGATCATGGGGCCCCTGTGTCCTTGCCCAAACTCAAAAAAGCCTATGAAAAAGGTACCAGGGGCATCTCATGGGGCCCCCTACTGACCGCGGGCCCTCGGGCAGTGCTCAAGTTTCCAAATGGTCAGTCCGCCCCTGACTGCAGGGCAAATCTCTGGATGGAAGGCGGATGTTACAGCAGAAGCTGATTTTATGGTCTTAGCTTTTCATATGCTATTTATTTCTGTCTTGATATTTTTGGCTGGCTTTCTTCTTTAGCCATCAGTATTACCCCCCCCCTTCCTTCGTACATCTTTAAAATATCTTCTTCAATAACTGGGTTTATAAAGGCTGTTCGGTCTCTCTGAAAGCTCTCATTATATTCCGGACACGTTTCTAAGTTATGCTCAGTGAAGAAATGTACGGAACCTGGCTGGAAATTGACCACTTTCTTCTAGTATCTCCATATCACGCTGTGCCTTAACATATACGTGTCTGATTTTCACTCGAGTCTCTTTCTCGGTAAAAGCCTCAAGCAGCAGATCCCGCACCTAGACATTCGGCGACTGGATGACACTGCGTTCTTGTTACTGCCTCTCAATGTGATGAAACCTGGCACCTACAAACGCTCCCTCGCTCGTCCGTTTGATTAACGCTGCCACCATTTTTACTCGGCAATTTGGAAAATGATGAACATCAATGGTCTTTGGATGGATCAAACGGAACCTCATTGGAGAGATCCAGAGAGGAGCAATATCTGAGCATACAGTACCTACAGCTAGATTTTCCAGCTATAAAATGTATCTCACGCATCAATAAGTAAATCCCTGGCTCTGTCATCTTACTAGTATGTGGGTCTGGATGAGAAAAAAGCATTCCAGGTATGAATATTTGTACATTGGTCCAGATCAGACCAATAGGTAGGTACCCTACGTGTGGGATCCCCCTAGAACAAGGGTGTCAAACTGGAGGCCCTCCAGCTGTTTCCAAACTACAAGTCCCATCATGCTTCCGCCTTTGGGAGTCATGCTTGTAACTATCAGTCTTGCAATGCCTCATGGGACTTGTAGCTTGGCAACAGCTAGAGGGCCACCAGTTCAAGATCAGACCAATATCACTATGCAGGTACCCTACGTGTGGGATCCCCCTAGAACAAGGGTGTCAAACTGGAGGCCTTCCAGCTGTTTCCAAACTACAAGTCCCATCATGCTTCTTCCTTTGGGAGTCATGCTTGTAACTGTCAATCTTGCAATGCCTCATGGGACTTGTAGTTTGGCAACTGCTGGAGGGCCGCCAGTTCCAGATCAGAACAATATCACTATGCGTGTACCCTACACATGGGATCCCTCTAGAATGAGGGTGTCAAACTGGCGGCCTTCCAGCTGTTGCCAAACTACAAGTCCTATCATGCTTCTGCCTTTGGGAGTCATGCTTGTAACTGTCAATCTTGCAATGCCTCATGGGACTTGTAGTTTGGCAACAGCTGGAGGGTCACCAGTTTGACTCCCATGCCTTAGGGCAGAGGTGTCAAACTGGAGGCCTTCCAGCTGTTGCCAAACTACAAGTCCCATCACGCTTCTGCCTTTGGGAGTCATGCTTGTAACTGTCAATCTTGCAATGCCTCATGGGACTTGTAGTTTGGTAACAGCTGGAGGATCGCCAGTTTGATACCCATGCCTTAGGGCAGAGGTGTCAAACTGGAGGCCCTCCAGCTGTTGCTAAACTACAAGTCCCATCATGCCTCTGCCTTTGGGAGTCGTGCTTGTAACTGTCAATCTTGCAATGCCTCATGGGACTTGTAGTTTGGCAACAGCTAGAGGGCCGCCAGGTCCAGATCAGACCAATATCACTATTCGTGTACCCTACGCGCAGGATCCCTCTCGAACGAGGGTGTCAAACTGGAGGCCTTCCAGCTGTTGCCAAACTACAAGTCCCATCATGCTTCTGCCTTTGGGAGTCATGCTTGTAACTGTCAATCTTGCAATGCCTTAGGGCAGGGGTGTCAAACTGGAGGCCCTCCAGCTGTTGCCAAACTACAAGTCCCATCATGCTTCTGCCTTTGGAAGTCAAGCTTGTAACTGTCAATCTTGCAATGCCTCATGGGACTTGTAGTTTGGCAACAGCTGGAGGGTCGCCAGTTTGACATCCCTGCCTTGGTGAATAGATGCTCCAGCGTCCAAAGGAGTGCTTCCTTTGGAAGCTGGAGCATCTATTCACCAAGTTGGTGGATGTTGAGGGTGGCAAGCCTCAACACTGAAACGTTATGGGGCTGCTGGGAAGAAAGCAATGGGTCAAGCTAGACACATGAAGGCCCTTCCCAACATGCAAGCCAAAACACGTAGAGCAGTGGGCACCTAAATGCTGAGCGACCTTCGGCAGTTTTGGAGTTACTTAGTTGCCTACATATTGAGGCGTTTCACTGTTTTCCTCTGATTGCTTTTAACCACTTGCCTACCGGGCACTTATACCCCCTTCTTTACCAGGCCAATTTTCAGCTTTCAGCGTTGCCGCACTTTGATTGACAATTGCGCGGTCATGCAACATTGTACCCATATGAAATTTTGAAAAAAAATTTCTCACCAATAGAGCTTTCTTTTGGTGGTATTTAATCGCCACTGGGCGCTTTACTTTTTGCGCTATAAATAAAAAAAGTGCAAAAAATTAGAAAAAAAAAAAAAAGTTTATTTGTTTCTTTTATAAAATTTTTCAAACAGGTATTTTTTCTCCTTCACTGATGTGCGTTGATGAGGCAGCACTGATGGGCACTGATAGGCAGCACTAAAGAACACTGATAGGCAGTACTAATGAGGTGGCACGGATAGGCGGCACTGATAGACAGCACTAATTAGGGGTCACGGATAGGCGGCACTGATATGCAGCACTGATAGGTGACACTGATTATGGGTACTGATAGACGGCACTGACTGGCATCACTGCTGGGCACTGACTGGCGGCACTGACTGGCACAACCCCTGGGCACTGACTGGTGGCACTGACTGGCAGCACTGCTGGGCTGCACTGGTGGGTGGCACTGGTGGGCAGCACTGGTGGGTGGGCACAGGTGGGTGGCACTGGTGGGCACAGGTGGGTGGCACTGGTGGGTGGCACTGCTGGGCACATGTAGGTGGCACTTCTGGGCACAGGTAGGTGGCACTGCAGAGTGGCACAGGTGGGTGCACTGCTGGGCACAGGTGGGGGCACTGCTGGGCACAGGTGGGGGCACTGCTGGGCACGGGTGGGCGGAGCTACTGGGCGCACTGCTGGGCGGAACTTGCGGGTGTCACTGCTGGGCACCGATCATCAGGGCACTGATCATCAGTGCCCTGATGATCGGTGCCGATCCCCGCTCTGATAACTGCCGGTTCTCGGTAGTACTTTCCTCACGATCTGACAGCGTGAGGAAAGTGCAGCCGAGAACCGGCACTTGCATTTCCCTGTGATCAGCGTGTCATTGGACACCGCTGATCACGTGGTAAAAGGCCGGTATGATCGGCCTTTTACCACATCTCGTGATCAGCTGTGTCCGTAGGACACAGCGATCACGGAGATCGCCGGGTGCGCGCCCCCTGGGGCGCGCAGGAGAGCGCGTTCTGGGAGGACGTCATATGACGTCCACTCAGAACTGGCCAGCCGCGGTGAAGCCGTCATTCGGCTATGCGCGGTCGGCAAGAGGTTAACTTTCATGATGAGTTTCACAACTGCCAAGTTTTCTGTCTTGTCTTGACCTGTCCTGCACTTTGAATTCTTTCCGTGAAACACCAGAATCACCAGTCACACCCCAAAACCAAAATACATCATAATGGCGAGCAGGGGCGGACTGACCATTTGGAAACTCGGGCACTGCCCGAGGGCCCGGGGTAAGTAGGGGGCCCCATGAGATGCCCCTGGTACCTTTTTCATAGGCTTTTTTGAGTCTGGGCAAGGACACAGGGGCCCCATGATCCCCTATTGCCCGGGGGCCCCATGAGTTGTCAGTCCGCCCCTGATGGCTACCAGTGTGGATCAGATCTTCACAGAAATTTGTATTAGAATAATCTTCCTAATTAAATCCTTCTCAAAAATGAATACTTATACTGAACCCAGATCAAATTAGAAATATTTATTATCCAACAGTACAAAATGTTTTTTCAAATTAAAGTTCTACCTAAATATGAAAAAATATGAAATCCAGTATAGAGAAATACAGATCAACCAAACCACCATCATTACAATGAAAGCTGAGTTTCTGGCCCAAAATCTTTCATTAAAATATGTTTCTCCTTTAGATTTTCCAGAAATATGGAATAGGAGGACCCACCTATCTACCCAATCATTCTGTATCCAGTCAGGCAGGTTTTTGCACTACATCATTGATGATAGATCTAAAGGAGATTGTACAATCAGATTGTATAGTGAATGTGAACTTAACAGAGACAGAGAGATATAATTTCCCCAAATACAAATCATTAGTCAGACCTCATCTGAAATATGCAGTTCACTTTTGGGCACCAATTCACAAAAAGAACATTGGGGAACTGGAGAAAGTACAGAGAAGGGCAACCCGCCGCAGTCCTGCTATAAGTCGCTGATCGCCGCCATTACCAGTATAAAAACCAACAAAATCCCAGTATCTATACCGCCATTTGTAAACGCTATAACTTTCACGTAAACCAATTAATTTACACGTATTGGGTTTTTTTCTTTTTAGCAAAGACACGGAGCAGAATACATTTTGGCCTAAATTTATGACGAAATTAGATTTTTAAAATTATTTTACTGGACATGTTTTATAGCAAAAAGTAAAAAAATATAGTTTTTTTCTCAAAATTGACTTTTTTTTATAACGCAAAAAGTAAAAACCGCACAGGCGATCAAATACCATCGAAAGAAAGCTCCATTTGTGGGGAAAAAAGGACGTAATTTCATTTGAGTGCAGCGTTGCATGACCACGCAATTGTCTGTTAAATTAACGCAGCGCCGTAACGCAAAAAATGGCCCGGTCAGGAAGGGGGGGGGGCGGGGAATCCTCTGGAGGGCAAGGGGTTAAGGTTAGTTATCTTTTTACAGGACCCCCACAGTAAAACAGCACACAGTTACCCCTTTGATCGCCCCCCATGTTAACCCCTTCCTGCCCAGTGTCATTAGTACAGTGTCAGTGCTTTTTATTAGCACTGATCACTGTATTGGTGTCAGTGACACCAAGACAGTTCCCCCCAGTGTCAGAGTGTCCTCCACAGTCCCGCTATAAGTCGCTGATCGCCGCCATTACCAGTAGAAAAAAAACAAAAAAATCCCATTATCTATCTATCTATTATCTTTTATCTATCTATCTATCTATCTATCTATCTATCTATCTATCTATCTATCTATCTATTATCTATCTATTATCTATCTATCTATCTATCTATCTATCTATCTATCTATCTATCTATCTATTATCTATCTATCTATCTATCTATCTATCTATCATCTATTATCTATCTATCTATCTATCTATCTATCTATCTATCTATCTATCTATCTATCTATCTATTATCTATCTATTATCTATCTATCTATCTATCTATCTATCTATCTATCTATCTATCTATCTATTATCTATCTATTATCTATCTATCATCTATCTATCTATTATCTATCTATTATCTATCTATCTATCTATCTATTATCTATCTATTATCTATCTATTATCTATCTATCTATCTATCTATCTATCTATCTATCTATCTATCTATCTATTATCTATCTATCTATTATCTATCTATCTATCTATCTATCTATCTATCTATCTATCTATCTATTATCTATCTATCTATCTATCTATCTATCTATCTATTATCTATCTATTATCTATCTATCTATCTATCTATCTATCTATCTATTATCTATCTATCTATTATCTATCTATCTATCTATCTATCTATCTATCTATCTATCTATCTATCTATTATCTATCTATCTATCTATCTATCTATTATCTATCTATCTATTATCTATCTATCTATTATCTATCTATCTATCTATCTATCTATCTATCTATCTATCTATTATCTATCTATTATCTATCTATCTATCTATCTATCTATCTATCTATCTATCTATCTATTATCTATCTATCTATCATCTATCTATCTATCTATCTATTATCTATCTATTATCTATCTATTATCTATCTATCTATCTATCTATCTATTATCTATCTATCTATTATCTATCTATCTATCTATCTATTATCTATCTATCTATCTATCTATCTATCTATCTATCTATCTATCTATCTATCTATCTATTATCTATCTATCTATTATCTATCTATCTATTATCTATCTATCTATCTATCTATCTATCTATCTATCTATTATCTATCTATCTATCTATCTATTATCTATCTATCTATTATCTATCTATCTATTATCTATCTATTATCTATCTATCTATCTATTATCTATCTATCTATCTATCTATCTATCTATCTATCTATCTATCTATCTATCTATCTATCTATTATCTATCTATCTATTATCTATCTATCTATCTATTATCTATCTATCTATCTATTATCTATCTATCTATTATCTATCTATCTGTCTATCTATCTATCTATCTATCTATCTATCTATCTATCTATCTATCTATCTATCTATTATCTATCTATCTATTATCTATCTATCTATCTATCTATCTATTATCTATCTATCTATTATCTATCTATCTGTCTATCTATTATCTATCTATCTATCTATCTATCTATCTATCTATCTATCTATCTATTATCTATCTATCTATTATCTATCTATCTATTATCTATCTATCTGTCTATCTATCTATCTATTATCTATCTATCTATCTATCTATCTATCTATTATCTATCTATCTATCTATCTATCTATCTATCTATCTATCTATTATCTATCTATCTATCTATCTATCTATCTATCTATCTATCTATCTATCTATTATCTATCTATCTATTATCTATCTATCTATTATCTATCTATCTGTCTATCTATCTATCTATTATCTATCTATCTATCTATCTATCTATCTATCTATCTATTATTTATCTATCTATCTATCTATCTATCTATCTATTATCTATCTATCTATCTATCTATCTATCTATCTATTATCTATCTATCTATCTATCTATCTATCTATCTATCTATTATCTATCTATCTATCTATCTATCTATCTATCTATCTATCTATTATTTATCTATCTATCTATCTATCTATCTATTATCTATCTATTATCTATCTATCTATCTATCTATCTATCTATCTATCTATCTATCTATTATCTATCTATCTATTATCTATCTATCTATCTATCTATCTATCTATCTATCTATTATCTATCTATCTATCTATCTATCTATCTATTATCTATCTATCTATTATCTGTTATCTATCTATTATCTATCTATCTATCTATCTATCTATTATCTATCTATCTATCTATCTATCTATTATCTATCTATCTATCTATCTATCTATCTATCTATCTATCTATTATCTATCTATCTATCTATTATCTATCTATCTATCTATCTATCTATCTATCTATCTATCTATTATCTATCTATCTATCTATCTATCTATCTATCTATCTATCTATTATCTATCTATCTATCTATCTATCTATCTATTATATCTATCTATCTATCTATCTATCTATCTATCTATCTATCTATCTATTATCTATCTATCTATCTATCTATCTATCTATCTATCTATCTATCTATTATCTATCTATCTATCTATCTATCTATCTATCTATCTATCTATTATCTATCTATCTATTATCTATCTATCTATCTATCTATCTATCTATCTATCTATCTATCTATTATCTATCTATCTATCTATCTATTATATCTATCTATCTATCTATCTATCTATCTATCTATCTATCTATCTATTATCTATCTATCTATCTATCTATCTATCTATCTATCTATCTATTATTTATCTATCTATCTATCTATCTATTATCTATCTATTATCTATCTATCTATCTATCTATCTATCTATCTATTATCTATCTATCTATTATCTGTTATCTATCTATTATCTATCTATCTATCTATTATCTATCTATCTATCTATTATCTATCTATCTATCTATCTATCTATCTATCTATCTATCTATCTATTATCTATCTATCTATCTATCTATCTATCTATCTATTATCTATCTATCTATCTATCTATCTATCTATTATCTATCTATCTATCTATTATCTATCTATCTATTATTTGTTATCTATCTATTATCTATCTATCTATCTATTATCTATCTATCTATTATCTATCTATCTATCTATCTATCTATCTATCTATCTATCTATCTATTATCTATCTATCTATCTATCTATCTATCTATCTATCTATTATCTATCTATCTATCTATCTATCTATCTATCTATCTATCTATTATCTATCTATTATCTATCTATCTATCTATCTATCTATCTATCTATCTATCTATTATCTATCTATCTATCTATCTATCTATCTATCTATCTATCTATCTATCTATTATCTATCTATTATCTGTTATCTATCTATTATCTATCTATCTATCTATCTATCTATCTATCTATCTATCTATCTATTATCTATCTATCTATCTATCTATTATCTATCTATCTATCTATCTATCTATTATCTATCTATCTATCTATTATCTATCTATCTATCTATCTATCTATCATCTATCTATCTATCTATCTATCTATCTATTATCTATCTATCTATTATCTATCTATCTATCTATCTATCTATCTATCTATCTATTATCTATCTATCTATCATCTATCTATCTATTATCTAGCTATCTATCTATCTATCTATCTATCTATCTATCTATCTATCTATCTATTATCTATCTATCTATCTATCTATCTATCTATCTATCTATCTATCATCTATCTATTATCTATCTATTATCTATCTATCTATCTATGTATCTATCTATCTATCTATCTATCTATCTATCATCTATCTATCTATCATCTATCTATCTATCTATCTATCTATCTATCTATTATCTATCTATCTATCTATCTATATATCTATCTATCTATCATCTATCTATCTATTATCTATCTATCTATCTATCTATCTATTATCTATCTATCTATCTATCTATCTATCTATCTATTATCTATCTATCTATCTATCTATCTATCTATCTATCTATCTATCTATCATCTATCTATTATCTATCTATTATCTATCTATCTATCTATCTATCTATCTATCTATCTATCTATCTATCTATCATCTATCTATCTATTATCTATCTATCTATCTATCTATCTATTATCTATCTATCTATCTATCTATCTATCTATCTATCATCTATCTATCTATCTATCTATCTATCTATCTATCTATTATCTATCTATCTATCTATTATCTATCTATCTATCTATCTATCTATCTATCTATCTATTATCTATCTATCTATCTATCTATCTATCTATCTATCTATCTATTATCTATCTATCTATCTATCTATCTATCTATCTATCTATTATCTATCTATCTATCTATCATCTATCTATTATCTATCTATCTATCTATCTATCTATCTATCTATCTATCTATCTATCTATTATCTATCTATCTATCTATCTATCTATCTATCTATCTATTATCTATCTATCTATCATCTATCTATCTATCTATCTATCTATCTATCTATCTATCTATCTATTATCTATCTATCTATCATCTATCTATCTATCTATCTATCTATCTATCTATCTATTATCTATCTATTATCGATCTATCTATCTATCTATCTATCTATCTATCTATCTATCTATCTATCTATTATCTATCTATTATCTATCTATCTATCTATCTATCTATCTATCTATCTATCTATCTATCTATCTATTATCTATCTATCTATCATCTATCTATCTATCTATCTATCTATCTATCTATCTATTATCTATCTATTATCGATCTATCTATCTATCTATCTATCTATCTATCTATCTATCTATCTATCTATTATCTATCTATCTATCTATCTATCTATTATCTATCTATTATCTATCTATCTATCTATCTATCTATTATCTATCTATCTATCTATCTATCTATCTATCTATTATCTATCTATCTATCTATCTATCTATCTATTATCTATCTATCTATCTATCTATCTATCTATCTATCTATCTATCTATTATCTATCTATCTATTATCTATCTATCTATCTATCTATCTATCTATCTATTATCTATCTATCTATTATCTATCTATCTATCTATCTATCTATCTATCTATCTATCTATCTATCTATTATCTATCTATCTATTATCTATCTATCTATCTATCTATCTATCTATCTATTATCTATCTATCTATCTATCTATCTATCTATCTATCTATCTATCTATCTATCTATTATCTATCTATCTATTATCTATCTATCTATTATCTATCTATCTATCTATCTATCTATCTATCTATCTATTATCTATCTATCTATCTATCTATCTATCTATCTATCTATCTATCTATCTATTATCTATCTATATATATATATATATATATATATACCGCCATTTGTAAACGCTATAACTTTCATGTAAACCAATTAATTTACACTTTTTGGGATTTTTTTTTTAGCAAAGACAAGGAGCAGGATACCTTTTGGCCAAAATTTATGAGGAAATTAGATTTTTTTTTTACTGGACATGTTTTATAGCAAAAAGTAAAAAAAATAATTTTCTCAAAATTGGCAGTCTTTTTTTTTTATAGCGCAAAAAAAAATTAAAACCACAGAGGCTATCAAATACCATCGAAAGAAAGCTCCATTTGTGGGAAAAAAAGGACGTAATTTCATTTGGGTGCAGCGTTGCATGACCGCGCAATTGTCTGTTAAAGTAACGCAGCACCGTAACGCAAAAAATGGCCGGGTCAGGAAGGGGGGGGGAATCCTCTGGAGGGCGAGGGATTAAGGTTAGTTATATTTTTACAGAACCCCCACAGTAAAACAGCACACAGGTAACCCTTTGATTGCCCCCCATGTTAACCCCTTCCTGCCCAGTGCCATTAGTACAGTGTCAGTGCTTTTTATTAGCACTGATCACTGTATTGGTGTCAGTGACACCAAGTCAGTTCCCCACAGTGTCAGAGTGTCCGCCGCAGTCTCGCTATAAGTCACTGATCGCCGCCATTACCAGTAGAAAAAAACGAACAAATCCCATTATCTATCTATCTATATATATATATATATATATATATACCGCCATTTGTAAACGCTATAACTTTCACGTAAACCAATTAATTTACACTTTTTGGGAGACAAGGAGCAGAATACATTTTGGCCTAAATTTATGAGGAAATTTTTTTTTTTTACTGGACATGTTTTATAGCAAAAAGTCAAAAATATTTTTTTCTCAAAATTGGCAGTCTTTTATTTTTATAGCGCAAAAAAAAAATAAAAACCACAGAGGCTATCAAATACCATCGAAAGAAAGCTCAATTTGTGGGGGAAAAAAGGACATAAATTTCATTTGGGTGTAGCGTTGCATGACCGCGCAATTGTCAGTTAAATTAACGCAGCGCCGTAACGCAAAAAAATGGCCTGGTCAGGAAGGGGGGGGGGGATCCTCTGGAGGCCGAGGGGTTAAGGTTAGTTATCTTTTTACAGGACCCCCACAGTAAAACAGCACACAGGTAACCCTTTGATCGCCCCCCATGTTAACCCCTTTCTGCCCAGTACCATTAGCACAGTGTCAGTGCTTTTTATTAGCACTGATCACTGTATTGGTGTCACTGGGAATGTCAGTGACACCATGTCAGTTCCCCCCCAGTGTCAGAATATCCGCCTCAGTCCCGCTATAAGCCGCTGATCGCCGCCATTACCAGTATATAAAAAAAAAAAATCCCAGTATCTATACCGCCATTTGTAAACGCTATAACTTTCACATAAACCAATGAATTTACACGTATTGGGACGTCATTTATTTTGAGTGCAGCATTGCATGACCGCTCAATTATCTTTTAAAGTAATGCAGCGCCGTAATGCAAAAAATGGCCTGCTCAGGAAGGGGGGGGGGGGGGGCGGGGAAATCCTCTGGAGGGCGAGGAGTTAAGGTTAGATATCTTTTTACAGGACTTCCACCTTAAATATAACGATTCAGCAAACTACCATAGATGACCCACTTAGGTACTTTTTTCAGTAAACACGAACCTACACTCTACATTGCAACAATGTCCCTTTGGATTTGCTCTTTGCTTAATCCATGTTATGCGAGATGTGTAAAGGTATTTGTAATTAATCCAATGTATGCGCTCTCACGGTATTGAGTTGCTGCACAATTTTTCTCAAGTGGTATTCTCATTGACTATTATGTATCAACACACGTATCACCAAAAGCCATACCGTCTAATAGGTGTCCTGTGTACGCAACTGAAATAGTCACATCAGGAGTTCAATATTTATGGGGAGGCAATCCCGGAGAACAAAAAAGAGAAAGGGAGATATAGACCCTGACTTCAATATCAAAATGATAGGAAAAAAAAAAACAAAGAGCTTTGGATACTGCCCCCTAATTCAATCAAGAAGCAAATATGCATCACCAATTTAAAAAAAAAAGACAAAAAAGAAACCTTAAAGATAATCAAAAACTACAAAATTGTATTAGCTGATTATACCCTAGAACCCCCACCCCCTCCACAAAAACAACACCCCTCAAAATATTTTAAAAACATGCTCCCTGAGGATGTCAATGGACGAAACGCGTAGGGACAGAGCCACAGAAATATAGACACTGACTTCAATATCAAAATGAGCGTTGGGTACTGCCCCCTAATTCAATCAAGAAGCAATTATGCAACACCAATAAAAAAAAAGGCAAAAAAGAAACCTTAAAGATAATCAAAAACTACAAAATTGTATCAGCTGATTATCCCCTAGAACCCCCACCCCCTCCACAAAAACAACACCTCTAAAAATATTTTAAAACCTGCTCCCTGTGGATGTCAATGGACGAAACGCATAGGGACAGAGCCACAGAAATATAGACACTGACTTCAATATCAAAATGATAAAAAAAAAAAGAGCTTTGGGTACTGCCCCCTAATTCCATCAAGAAGCAAATATGCAACACCAATAAAAAAAGACAAAAAAGAAACCTTAAAGATAATCAAAAACTACAAAATTGTATTAGCTGATTATCCCCTAGAACCCCCACCCCCTCCACAAAAACAACACCTCTAAAAATATTTTAAAAACCTGCTCCCTGAGGATGTCAGTGGACGAAACGCGTAGGGACAGAGCCACAGAAATATAGACAATGACTTCAATATCAAAATGATCAAAAAAAGAGCTTTGGATACTGCTCCCTAATTCAATCAAGAAGCAAATATGCAACACCAATTAAAAAAAAAAGACAAAAAAGAAACCTTGAAGATGATCAAAAACTACAAAATTGTATTAGCTGATTATCCCCTAGAACACCCGCCCCCCCACAAAGACAACACCTCTAAAAATATTTTAAAAACCTGCTCCCTGAGGATGTCAATGGACGAAACGCATAGGGACCGAGCCACAGAAATATAGACAATGACTTCAATATCAAAATGATCAAAAAAAGAGCTTTGGATACTGCTCCCTAATTCAATCAAGAAGCAAATATGCAACACCAATTAAAAAAAAAAGACAAAAAAGAAACCTTAAAGTTAATCAAAAACTACAAAATTGTATCAGCTGATTATCCCCTAGAACACCCACCCCACAAAGACAACACCTCTAAAAATATTTAAAAAACCTGCTTCCTGAGGATGTCAATGGATGAAATGCGTAGGGACAGAGCCACAGAAACTGACATCTTCCCGCACACATGGTACACCCGGAAATGATGTGCAATACACTTGCAAGTGGCACAGTAGATGTAAAACCGGACTTACGCCGAGACGTAATTGAGCTGGTAAGCAGTAAAGGAGTAAGCATTCTGCTCCTGGTGCAAGGCTAAGTGCTAAGTGGATATGTGCCATCTATACGTGAAGTCAATGAACGAAACGCGTAGGGACAGAGCCGCAGAAACTGACGTCTTCCCGCACAAAAGGAAGTGACACATGGTACACCTGGAAGTGATGCGCAATACACTCGCAAGTGGCACAGTAGATGTAAAATCGGACTTACGCCGAGAGGTAATTGAGCTGCTAAGCAGTAAAGGAGTAAGCGTCCTGCTCCTGGTGCAAGGCTAAGGCACATCTATACATGATGTCAATGGACGAAACACATAGGGACAGAACCACAGAAACTGACGTCTTCCCGCACTAAAGGAAGTGACACATGGTACACTCAGAAGTGATGAGCAATACACTCGCAAGCGGCACAGTAGATGTAAAACCGGACTTACGCTGATATGTAATTGAGCTGCTAAGCAGTAAAGGAGTAAGCGTTCTGCTCCTGGTTCAAGAATAAGACACATCTATAGGTGATGTCAATGGACGAAACGCGTAGGAACAGAGCCAAAGAAAATGACGTCTTTCCGCACAAAAGGAAGTGACACATGGTACCGAAACCGAAACAGCCCTGAAGACGGGAGAGTGTTTTCTCCCAAAATATGTTGGTTTGATGTACTTGTTGATGTTCTCAACAAATGCCTCTTAACCCCTTGGCGCCGGCGCCAAGGGGTTAATAATGCTGGTAACGTTAGCTGTGTAAAGTTACGTTAAAAACGTGAGTTTTTTAGAGGTTTTTAGCGTTTTTGTATTAGCATTTTGCCGCATTATTCATGTTTGGGTTTTTTTAGAGGTTTTTTTACCCCCCAAAAAAGTCCAAAAATGCTGGTTTGCCGCATTTTGGAAGCTGAAAGGATGATGCACTATTCCCCCCACTGACACCAAGGATGATGCACTATTCCCCCTACTGACACCAAGGATGATGCACTATTGCCCCTACTGACACCAAGGATGATGCACTATTGCCACCACTGACACCAAGAATAATGCACTATTCCCCCCACTGACGCCAAGGATGATGCACTATTCCCCCACTGACACCAAGGATATTGCACTATTCCCCCCCACTGACACCAAGAATGATGCACTATTCCCCCACTGACACCAAGGATGATGTACTATTCCCCCACTGACACCAAGGATGATGCACTATTCCCCCACTGACACCAAGGATGATGCACTATTCCCCCCACTGATACCAAGGATGATGCACTATTCCCCCCACTGACACCAAGGATGATGTACTATTCCCCCCACTGACACCAAGGATGATGCACTATTCCCCCCACTGACACCAAGGATGATGCACTATTCCCTCCGCTTACACCAAGGATGATGCACTATTCCCCCCACTGACACCAAGGATGATGCACTATATCCCCCACTGACACCAAGGATGATGCACTATTCCTCCCACTGACACCAAAGATGATGCACTATTCCCCCCACTGACACCAAGGATGATGCACTATTCCCCCCACTGACACCAAGAATGATGCACGATTCTCCCCACTGACAAGGATGATGTACTATTCCCCCACTCACACCAAGGATGATGCACTATTCTCCCACTGACACCAAGGATGATGCACTATTCTCCCAACTGACACCAAGGATGATGCACGCCATCACAGCGGTCACATGACCCTAAACCCCGTCCCGCCTCCCAGTTTCTGAAACCCTTAAAGGGCCCGGAGGGGTTAAGAACGTCCCAGAAAGGCAGCAGCCCAAACCCTAAGAGGGTATACCACCAGTATCCACCATTGGACACAACGGACTGGAGGGTCATCTCCCTACCCACCCACCCAACTACCCACCTACGACCCGTGACTGATCCAGCCAGCCCAGAGCGGTCTTCATCACAGCGGAGGGGGCGACACGCAGATGCACACAGTGGTGGAAAGCACGGCGCGGCTTTTGAAGACCTGTGGCATGGAGAAGCGGTGGAATATTGGTGGATGAAGCACCAGTCACCGAGAAGGACCGGTCACCACGGGACACGTCATCAATATTATTGACTCTTCCTGAATATATGCAAAGAGACGGTCACTTGATTCAGGTTTATTGATTTATTGATCACTTGACACAGTTAGGCACACAGTATATGTTTCTGAGAAAAAAAATGATCTCGAAGGGTTAGAGCTTTCCTTGATCATAAAGTGTCGTCTATAAAGATAGTTATGGTACTAAAATAAAGAAAGATATATTTGCCGTATATGAATAGGAATCATTATAAATGGCGGATAGAATAAATATACAGTCACCTCCGAGATGCGAATTGTTGAATGAATGGAGGAACTTTTATCTCAGGAAACAGGAATACCAGAGCAAAATGTGTCTAAAGAGCATCATCCATAGAGGATACAATGTATATAAAAAAATCGAAATGATATTACCTGTCCAATCAGAGCCTCTGGTTTATAGACCGGATACCTCCTAAATATACAGCCATTTATCCAACCGTCCATCCAGAGCCTCTGGTTTATAGACCGGATACGTCCTAAATATAGAGCCATTTATCCAACTGTACACCCGGAGCCTCTGGTTTATAGACCGGATACATCCTAAATATAGAGCCATTTATCCAACTGTCTACCCAGAGCCTCTGGTTTATAGACCGGATACGTCCTAAATATAGAGCCATTTGTCCAACTGACCATCCAGAGCCTCTGGTTTATAGACCGGATACATCCTAAATATGGAGCCATTTATCCAACTGTCCATCCAGAGCCTCTGGTTTATAGACCGCATACGTCCTAAATATAGAACCATTTATCCAACTGTACACCCAGAGCCTCTGGTTTATAGACCGGATACATCCTAAATATGGAGCCATTTATCCAACTGTACACCCAGAGCCTCTGGTTTATAGACCGGATACATCCTAAATATAGAGCCATTTATCCAACTGTACACCCAGAGCCTCTGGTTTATAGACCGGATACATCCTAAATATAGAACCATTTATCCAACTGTACACCCGGAGCCTCTGGTTTAGAGACCGGATACATCCTAAATATAGAGCCATTTATCCAACTGTCCATCCAGAGCCTCTGGTTTATAGACAGGATACGTCCTAAATATAGAGCCATTTATCCAACTGTCCACCCAGAGCCTCTGGTTTATAGACCGGATACATCCTAAATATAGAGCCATTTATCCAACTGTACACCCGGAGCCTCTGGTTTATAGACCGGATACGTCCTAAATATAGAGCCATTTATCCAACTGTACACCCGGAGCCTCTGGTTTATAGACCGGATACGTCCTAAATATAGAGCCATTTATCCAACTGTCCATCCAGAGCCTCTGGTTTATAGACCGGATACATCCTAAATATAGAGCCATTTATCCAACTGTCCATCCAGAGTCTCTGGTTTGTAGACAGGATACGTCCTAAATATAGAGCCATTTATCCAACTGTACACCCGGAGCCTCTGGTTTATAGACCGGATACGTCCTAAATATAGAGCCATTTATCCAACTGTCCATCCAGAGCCTCTGGTTTATAGACCGGATACATCCTAAATATAGAGCCATTTATCCAACTGTACGCCAATACCTTCTATATTATAGACCGGATACATCCTAAACCTGAGCTATCTTCCCTCTGCGCACGCCGAGCTGCATTCCTCCTGTAGTGCTCCAGCCTATAAATAGCGCCGTACATTAATGGATGTTTCTAGCATGTTAGCTCTCATCAGCGCAATCAAAGGAACAATAGCATCCTTGAAGAAGGAACAATTCCGAACATTTCTGAGCATTTGTCAGGCAGAGCTGTGTATGGACTCTCTATAAATATACTCTCAACATGGATGAGGCTGGAGAATGACAGATGACAAGTCGGCCTTTTGTTGTTTTTCTGATTTAACCCATTGCGGGCGCAAAGTCCGTACAGAGAACAGAGAGAGCCAGGCAGCCAGGAGGGGTGACGAGGGGTTAAATTGGAGGGCAGCTCACCGGGAACCTAGCCATGGCGGAACGCTCTGCTTTAATGCACAATATTGATTGGCAAATGGACAGCCAGCGAGAGATGCCGGCGATGAGGTGGTCGCAGGAGAGAGGGATCCTGGAACACAATACGAAGGGGTCCTGGGCCGCCACCTCCTCGCAGCTCGATGGAGGATTCATCCGTGGTTCCTTATGCCCAGATGATCCATTTCGCCTCTTACAGCAAAAAGTAAAAGTTAACAATAAATAAAATAATTGAAAATTAATTTACCTTAAAAAAAATGGAAGTAAAGACATCATCACTTGGTACGCAATCCAGAACCACTCACCCCTCTCCTCTGTGCACAACTCCTGGGACCCGTCACCCCTCTCCTCTGTGCACAATTCCTGGGACCCGTCACCCCTCTCCTCTGTGTACACCTCCAGGGACCTGTCACCCCTCTCCTCTGTGTACACCTCCAGGGACCTCTCACTCCTCTCCTCTGTGCACAACTCCTGGGACCTCTCGCCCCTCTCCTCTGTGTACACCTCCTGGGACCCGTCACCCCTCTCCTCTGTGCACAACTCCTGGGACCCGTCACCCCTCTCCTCTGTGTACACCTCCAGGGACCTGTCACCCCTCTCCTCTGTGTACACCTCCAGGGACCTGTCACCCCTCTCCTCTGTGTACACCTCCAGGGACCTCTCACCCCTCTCCTCTGTGTACACCTCCTGGGACCCGTCACCCCTCTCCTCTGTGCACACCTCCTGGGACCCGTCACCCCACTCCTCTGTGTACACCTCCTGGGACCTCTCACCCCTCTTCTCTGTGTACACCTCCTGGGACCTCTCACCCCTCTTCTCTGTTTACACCTCCTGGGACCTCTCACCCCTCTCCTCTGTGTACACCTCCTGGGACCCGTCACCCCTCTCCTCTGTGCACACCTCCTGGGACCCGTCACCCCTCTCCTCTGTGTACATCTCCTGGGACCTATCACCACTCTCCTCTATGTACACCCCCTGGGACCGCTCACCCCTCTCCTCTGTGTACATCCCCTGGGATCTCTCACCCCTCTAACCTGTGTATATCCCCTGAGACCTCTCACCCCTCTCCTCTGTATACATACCCTGGGATCTATCACCCCTCTCCTCTGTGTACGTCCCCTGGGATCTCTTACCCCTCTCCTCTGTGTGCATCTTCTGGGACCTCTCACCCCTCTCCTTCTGTGTACACCTCCTGGGATCTCTCACCCCTCTTCTCTGTATACATCTCCTAGGACCTCTCACCCCTCTCCTCTGTGTACACATACTGGGACCTCTCACCCCTCTCCTCTGTGTACACCTCTAGGAACCTCTCAACCCTCTCCTCTGTGTACACCTCCAGGGACCCGTCACCCCTCTCCTCTGTGTACACCTCCTGGGACCTTTCACCCCTCTCCTCTGTGTACACCTCCTGGAACCTCTCTCCTCTGTGTACATCTCTAGGGACCTGTCACCCCTCTCCTCTGTGTACACCTCCTGGGACCTCTCACCCCTCTCCTCTGTGATCACCTCCAGGGACCTCTCACCCCTCTCCTCTGTGTACGTCTCTTGGGACCTGTCTCCCCTCTCCTCTGTGTACACCTCTTGGGATCTCTCACCCCTCACCTCTGTTTACATCTCCTGGGACCTCTCACCCATCTTCTCTGTGCACACCTCATGGGATCTCTCACCCCTCTCCTTTGTGTACATCTCCTGGGACCTGTCACCCCTCTCCTCTGTGTACATCTCCTGGGACCTGTCATCCCTCTTCTCTGTGTACGTCTCCTGGGACCTCTCTCCCCTCTCCTCTGTATACATCCCCTGACCTCTCACCCCTATCCTTTTTGTACATCTCCTGGGACTTCTCACCCCTCTCCTCTGTATACATACCCTGGGATCTCTCACCCCTCTCCTCTGTGTACACCTCCTGGGACCTTTCACCCCTCTCCTCTGTGTACACCTCCTGGGACCTTTCACCCCTCTCCTCTGTGTACACCTCCTGGGACCTTTCACCCCTCTCCTCTGTGTACACCTCCTGGAACCCCTCTCCTCTGTGTACATCTCCAGGGACCTGTCACCCCTCTCCTCTGTGTACACCTCCTGGGACCTCTCACCCCTCTCCTCTGTGATCACCTCCAGGGACCTCTCACCCCTCTCCTCTGTGTACTTCTCCTGGGATCTCTCACCCCTCTCCTCTGTGTACACCTCCTGGGATCTTTCACCCCTCTCCTCTGTGTACACCTCCTGGGATCTCTCACCCCTCTCCTGTGTGTACATCTCCTGCGACCTCTCACCCCTCTCCTCTGTGTACACATCCTGGGATCTCTCACCCCTCTCCTCTGTGTACATCTCCTTGGACCTCTCACCCCTCTCCTCTGTGTACGTCTCCTGGGATCTCTCACCCCTCTCCTCTGTGTACATCTCCTGGGACCTCTCACCCCTTTCCTCTGTGTGCGTCTCCTGGGACATCTCACCCCTTTCCTCTGTGTAGACCTCCTGGGACCTCTCACCCCTCTCCTCTGTGTAAACCTCCTGGAACCTTTCACTCCTATCCGCTATGTACATTTCCTCAGACCTCTCACCCCTCTCCTCTGTGTACATCCCCTGGGACCTCTCACCCCTCTCCTCTGTGTACACCTCCTGGGACCTTTCACCCCTCTCCTCTGTATACATCCCCTGGGATCTCTCACCTCTCTCCTCTGTATACATCCCCTGAGATCTCTAACCCCTCACCTCTGTGTACACCTCCTGGGATCTCTCACCCCTCACCTCTGTGTACATCTCCTGGGGCCTCTCACCTTCTCCTCTGTTTACATCTCCTGGGACCTCTCACCCCTCTCCTCTGTGTACACCTCCTGGGATCTTTCACCCCTCTCCTCTGTGTACACCTCCTGGGATCTCTCACCCCTCTCCTGTGTGTACATCTCCTGCGACCTCTCACCCCTCTCCTCTGTGTACACATCCTGGGATCTCTCACCCCTCTCCTCTGTGTACATCTCCTTGGACCTCTCACCCCTCTCCTCTGTGTACGTCTCCTGGGATCTCTCACCCCTCTCCTCTGTGTACATCTCCTGGGACCTCTCACCCCTTTCCTCTGTGTGCGTCTCCTGGGACATCTCACCCCTTTCCTCTGTGTAGACCTCCTGGGACCTCTCACCCCTCTCCTCTGTGTAAACCTCCTGGAACCTTTCACTCCTATCCGCTATGTACATTTCCTCAGACCTCTCACCCCTCTCCTCTGTGTACATCTCCTGGGACCTGTCACCCCTTTCCTCTGTGTGCGCCTCCTGGGACATCTCACCCCTTTCCTCTGTGTACACCTCCTGGGATGTCTCACCCCTTTCCTCTGTGTACACCTCCTGGGATGTCTCACCCCTCTCCTCTGTGTACACCTCCTTGGATCTCTTACCCCTCTCCTCTGTGTACATCTCCTGGGACTGCTCACCCCTCTCCTTTGTGTAGATTTCCTGGGACCCCTCTCCTCTATGTACATCTCTAGAGACCTCTCACCCATTTCCTCTGTGTACATCTCCTGGGACCCCTCACCTCTCTATTAGACCCCAATGTCTCCCCAATCTTTCAAGTCACATATCTGCATCAGCTCCTTCCTTGGCTGTAAAATCCTTGTTGCTTCCGGCTTCATTTGTAACAGAGGAGATTGGGGAAGGGGTGTTCCTCCATCTCCTCTGCTGGAAGCCATCCTGACTGGAGGAATGGGAGAGCCCAGGAACCACCACGGGCAGTGGTGGGAGAGGGGGGGGGGAAGGTTCTTTCCAACATTGTAAAAGTCATCGGGCACCCAGATCACTTTTACCTGACAGCCGATAACTGGCTGAAAAAAATGGTACCAGGATCACGGCTACAGCTGCAGTCATGACGATGGTTTAATCACTTGTTATCCAGGACATTTATATACTTATTATTATTATTATAAAAATTATGACATCATTGATCAATAATAAGGTCATAATTTTAAAAAGTGTGAAACAAAGTTCGGCCAAGATTGATGTTTGTCTGATGGACCATTCATGGGGTGAGACCCAGGACACTCAGTAGAAGACCTGCTTTGACCAGTCTTCCAGCAGTGCCATATCACTTATGTAGTGCCCCTCTAGTTAGCCAGGGGGAGCTAGATAGGTTTTCAGGTAGAGGCTGGATAGCAGCCTTGTGTGAGTCAGCCTGGGATGAGTCAGCCATGTTCACTTTAGGTCAGGACCGACGGTTCTGCAGGTCAGGTTCTTGATACCTCCCCCTGCTCTAGAGGCTTGAGAAGTTTCTAGAAGGCAGTGAGTGGGGGTGAGGAGGGGCTGATCTGCATAGCTAAGGGAACTTTGCCAATCCCCAAGCAGGAGCCTTGGCATTGAGCGAGGACAACCCTTAACCCCTTTGCGCCGGCGCCTCCTGGCCCTTTAAGGCTTTCAGAAGCTGGGAGGCGGGGTCATGTGACCACCGTGATTCGCCGTCACAGCGGTCACATGATCAGAAAAGGTTTCCAATCGAAAGAGGAGATCGGGACCTTTCCGTGAGTACCGGACACGTATGCTTGGAGTGCTCTCAGCACATATGGTTTTCTTGATTGCGTGCAAATGTGCGATCGCTTGGCGTCTAGGCCCAGACCCACATTTGCGTGAAGAGGTTAAGTATGAAGGAGCCTAATCAGGAAGTGGACAGTGTTGGGTGGAAGATATTGTGAGAAAGCTGGGGTGAGGAGCCAGGGAGGGGCCTACCTACAGGCAGGAGCTGGGAAGGAGCCTCATTGTCCCCTGAGAAAGGGTAGGCTGGGAAGCAGGGAAGGAGCCAGCCCAGCATAAGGCCTGAAGGCAGCAACCAACCCAACAAGCTTGCAGGAGAGGACTGAGTCAGAATTCCTGCACCCCCTAGGCCAGGTTTGAGGAGAGGGCAGTCAGCTGACCAACCCAACTAACTCCTCCTCTGGGGCTGCTTTACTACAGTGGCAGTTTCTGGGTCCCCTTGCTCAGGTATTCCCTAAAGCAGCTGGGTGAGAAGGAGGATTCATCTGGGATCTGAGGAGGTACACCAGAAATGCTGAAGAGCTCTTCAAGGAGAGACTGTTTGTCTATGGATTTGTACATAGTTGCTCGTGTTCACAGTTCCTTGGGCATCCCACACACTTCAACCCCATCTAAGTTCAATACCCCTCCAGTGTGCAAGTGTGGAAGAAAATGCGTGTTGCCTGGCTGTGCAGAACTGTAGGGGGACCCAAAAAACTCAACAACTCCTAAGGTGGTAGTGCAACCTAGTGCAGAGCTTTGTGATGCACCACTAGTGACTGGTCTCTGGTCCCAATGAGCCCACTTCCAACCACACTCCGATATCCATCCTTCAGCCAGCTGGGTATCCAATGAACCATCCAACGGTGAAGTCGTAGCTTGTACCCCTTTTTAGAAGATCATTGTGTGAAACCATAATAAATGCCTTGGCGAAATCGATATAGACCATGTCCACGGCCCCACCCTGGTCCAAAACATCGGGGATATAGCCAAAAAAATTCGACCATGTTAGTCTGACGTGATCTTCCACCAATAAAGTTACACTTCTTTGGGATCTTGCATGCTTTGAAATGATTGCTGATGCTTCTTTTTATGATGGAATCCAGTCATTTTACTACTACAGATGTTGGTAACCTCTCCTGATGGAATGGTGTAGAGAAGACCAGAGAAGATTGTGCAGAGATGACCAGAGAAGATTCTAAAAAGGGGTACAAGCTACGACTTTACCGTTGGATGGTTCATTGGATACCCAATTGGCTATGTCTTCAACCCTGGGGGTGGCCATTTTGGGTGAGCCAATATGTATGCTGGATGGATTGTGTTTGGTCCAAGGAGAACACAGAGGAAGGGAATATGGACTGATGTTCATCCAGGGACAACTAGAGCCTGCTGGGGGAACTGAGACTTGTGAGGGATGTGGAATGAGCAGGTGTATCAGATTGGCAATGGAACTACACATCCCAGCATGACCAGGGCTCTGTGGAGACAAAAAGGAAGGCCTTTTTCTGGGCTGGACGAAGATGTGGTGAGAACATTGTGAGAGACACCGCATCGGGGATAGAGAGAAGCAGGGCGGCAGACATCTCCTGGCTCCATAAGAAAGCCACTGTTGCTGACTGGTGTCACCACCTGATCATTGGGGAGGTCACCACTGTTGCTGACTGGTGTCGCCACTTGATCGTTGGGGAGGTCACCACTGTTGCTGACTGGTGTCGCCACTTGATCATTGGGGAGGTCACCACTGTTGCTGACTGGTGTCGCCACCTGATCATTGGGGAGGTCACCACTGTTGCTGACTGGTGTTGCCACCTGATCATTGGGGAGGTCACCACTGTTACTGACTGGTGTTGTCACCTGATCATTGGGGATGTCACCACTGTTACTGACTGGTGTCACCTGATCATTGGGGAGGTCACCACTGTTGCTGACTGGTGATGCCACCTAATCGTTGGGGAGGTCACCACTGTTGCTGACTGGTGTCACCTGATCATTGGGGAGGTCACCACTGTTGCTGACTGGTGTCACCACCTGATCGTTGGGGAGGTCACCACTGTTGCTGACTGGTGTTGTCACCTGATCATTGGGGAGGTCACCACTGTTGCTGACTGGTGTTGCCACCTGATCATTGAGGAGGTCACCACTGTTGCTGACTGGTGTTGTCACCTGATCATTGGGGAGGTCACCACTGTTGCTGACTGGTGTCACTGCCTGGTCAATGGGGAGATCTCCATTGCTGCTGATTGGTGCTGCGCCTGATCCTTGGGGATCGCCACTGTTGCTGACTAGTATTGCCGTCTAGTCATTGTGGAAATCGCCATCGTTGCTGACTAATGTTGCCACCTAATCACTAGGGAATCATCACTGTTACTGACTAGTATTGTCATCTGATCATTGGGGAGGTCACCACTGTTGCTGACTGATGTCACCACCTGAACGTTGGTGATCGCCACTTTTGCTGACTGGTGTCACTGCCTGGTCAATGGGGAGATCTCCACTGTTGCTGACTGGTGCTGTGCCTGATCCTTGGGGATCGCCACTGTTGCTGACTAGTGTTGCTGCCTGATCGTTGGGGAGATCACCACTGTTCCAGACTGATGTCATCACTTGAACGTTGGGGATCACCACTGGTGCTGACTGGTGTTGCCATCTGGTTGTTGTGGAAATCGCCATCATTGCTGACTAGTATTGCCATCTGATCGTTGGGGAGATCTCCACTGTTCCTGACTGGTGTCACCGCCTGATCGTTGGGGAGATCTCCACTGTTCCAGACTGGTGTCACCGCCTGATCATTGGGGAGATCTCCACTGTTACTGACAAGTGTTGCCGCCTGATCGTTGGGGGATCGCCATTGTTGCTGACTGGAGTCACTGCCTGGTCAATGGGGAGATCTCCACTGTTGCTGACTGGTGCTGCGCCTGATCCTTGGGGATTGCCACTGTTGCCGACCAGTGTTGCCAGCTAATCGTTGGGGAGCTCGCCATTGTTCCAGCCTGGTGTCACCACCTGATTGTCGGGGAGTTCGCCACTGTTCCAGCCTGGTGTCACCACCTGATCGTAGGGCAGGTTGCTGCTGCCACTGACTTCTCTGCGCTGCCAACAAAGAACGGATGGAGACAAGTCGTCACCCCAGAAGTTGGTGAGAGGCCGCTGGCCAAACCTCACACACCCTAATACAGAGGAACAGTATTGTCTGCTTGGGACACAGTGTAGTCACCTATCCCCGGGTCCGCAGGAACTTGATCTGAGTGTTCCAACACTAGATCCGGGCCCCAAGTTACTGGCCAGCAGAGGAAGGGTCTACTAAACCCCACCAAACGTCTACCTTAGCATTGCCCTTAGATAGGACCTCCCTAAATAAAGGGTTCAGGGTCCCCCTCTCGCCCTCAGTACACTTTATTTTTCTACTGCTTGTTTCATCTGTTGAGATGTTGAAAATTGATCTTCCGACATGATCCCCCAACTTGTGTTTTTTGTTGGTGTCACAAAAAAAAAAAAAACACAATGGTGGATCATATTGGTTCTAGAGGTGAAGGGATTTTTTTATAAGGGCTTCTGGATACATGGAAAAATATCCAATCTACTGGCGGGATCAACAATTATTGACACCTTGTCGTGGTACTAAAAATAAAATCCTGGTCCAGCTTAGGGTTGGAATTATTTTTATGGAAAATCTAATTTTTCGACAGCTTCAGCTACTTCTACTGTAGTTAGGCACAATCTCTCCTCTACTTTCCTTCGTATTTCTTCTAGAGGTAAAAATAGCTCCGCTGAATCTATTTTATAGATAAATCCATACAAACGTCAAATTATACAGATTTTTTTTTTCCAAAAAAAAAAAAAAAAAATCTTGCCAACGATACACGCCAACTTAAATTAGCAGGGTGTTATTTTTGTTCAAAAAAAAAAAAATGCGGTGCGGTAGGTTTAGGTTCATCCAGTACTAGTGCCAAGAAATTTCATACTTGAAAGACACCTCGAAGAAAGCTGAAAAAAGGCAAATTATCATACTGAAAAAAAAATATGGCGCATTAAATTTAAAAAAAAAAAAAAAAAAAAAACTACTAGTCACGAAGTAAGCTGTTGTCATTCTGGACCTTATCCACCACCCAATTATACAGCCTTTAAAAAAAAAAAAAAAAAAAAAAAAAATCTTGCTAACGATACACGCCAACTTAAATTAGCAGGTTGTTATTTTTGTTCAAAAAAAAAAAAATGCGGTGAAGTAGGTTTAGGTTCATCCAGTACTAGCGCCAAGAAATTTCGCACTTGAAAGACACCTCGAATTAAACTGAAAAAAAGGCAAATTATCATACTGAAAAAAAAAATATGGCGTATCAAATAAAAAAAAAAAAAAAAACTACTAGTCGCGAAGTGAGCTGTTGTCGTTCTGGACTTTATCCACCACCCAAAAATGTAAACTATCGCTTGGACCATTATGGACATCACAACATAAACCTCAGACATATTCAAATGTTATAATACGGGGGGGGCGAGGGTCTTCAAAAAAAAGTTCCGCACTATATAGTAGAGTTTAAAATAATGTGGAAACTTTTGAAAAACCCTCGTATTTTAATTTAATTTATTTATTTTTTTTGCGTGTGAATAAATAATAAAACACAATAAAAGCTGTTAAAAAAAAATTAAGCAAAAAAAAAATATTTAGCTCATCCTAAACCTCACCCAGAACCCAAAACTATAAACGATAGCTTAGAACATAACCCATTACTACTCAGGAACCTAAGCTTCAAACAAACTCAAATTATATATTTTTAATAGTTTTTTTTAAATATTATTATTTTTATTATTATTAATAATAATAATAATAATAATAATAATAGAAATGCTGTAAAAATGATTTTAGGAGGAAAATGTAAAATATTTAGCTCATCTTGAACCTTAAATTTAAAAAACAAAAACATTTTAAGCAAAAAAAAAAATATTTAGCTCATCCTAAACCTCACCAGAACCGAAAACTATAAACTATAGCTTAGAACATTATCCATTACTAATCAGGAACCTAAGCCTCAAACAAACTCAAATTATATATTTTTAATTGTTTTTTTAAATGTTATTATTATTTTTATTATTAATAATAATAATAATATTAATAATAATAGAGATGCTGTAAAAAATGATTTTAGGAGGAAAATGTAAAATATTTAGCTCATCTTGAACCTTAAATTTAAAAAACAAAAATATTTTAAGCAAAAAATATTTAGCTCATCCTAAACCTCGCCCAGAACCCAAAACTATAAACGATAGCTTATAAAATAACCCATTACTACTCAGGAACCTAAGCCTCAAACAAACTCAATTTATATATTTTTAATTGTTTTTTAATGTTATTATTATTATTATTATTATTAAAGACGCTGTAAAAAAGGATTTTAGGAGGAAAATGTAAAATATTTAGCTCATCTTGAACCTTAAATTAAAAAAAATACATTAAAAAAAAAAATATTTAGCCCCTCCTAAACCTCACCCAGAACCCAAAACTAAGAACTATAGCTTATAACATAACCCATTACTACTCAGGAACCTAAGCCTCAAACATACTCAAATAATATATTTGTAATTGTTTTTTAAATGTTTTTATTATTATTATTATTATTATTATTAATAATATTAAAAATTCTGTAAAAAATGATTTTAGGAGGAAAATGTTATATATTTAGCTCATCTTGAACCTTAAATTTAAAAAACAAAAACATTTTCAGCAAAAAAAAAGATTTAGCTCATCCTAAACCTCACCCAGAACCGAAAACTATAAACGATAGCTTAGAACATAACCCAGTACTACTCAGGAACCTAAGCTTCAAACATACTCAGTTGATATATTTTTAATTGTTTTTTTAAATGTTTTTATTATTATTATTATTATTAATAATAATAATAATAATAATAATAATATTAAAAATGCTGTAAAAAATGATTTTAGGGGGAAAATGTAAAATATTTAGCTCATCTTGAACCTTAAATTTAAAAAACAAAAACATTTTCAGCAAAAAAAAATATTTAGCTCATCCTAAACCTCACCAGAACCGAAAACTATAAACGATAGCTTAGAACATAATCCATTACTACTCAGGAACCTAAGCCTCAAACAAACTCAAATTATATATTTTTAATTGTTTTTTTAATGTTATTATTATTATTATTATTATTAAAGACGCTGTAAAAAAGGATTTTAGGAGGAAAATGTAAAATATTTAGCTCATCTTGAACCTTAAATTAAAAAAAATACATTAAAAAAAAAAATATTTAGCCCCTCCTAAACCTCGCCCAGAACCCAAAACTAAGAACTATAGCTTATAACATAACCCATTACTACTCAGGAACCTAAGCCTCAAACATACTCAAATAATATATTTGTAATTGTTTTTTAAATGTTTTTATTATTATTATTATTATTATTATTATTAATAATAATAATATTAAAAATTCTGTAAAAAATGATTTTAGGAGGAAAATGTTATATATTTAGCTCATCTTGAACCTTAAATTTAAAAAACAAAAACATTTTCAGCAAAAAAAAATATTTAGCTCATCCTAAACCTCACCCAGAACCCAAAACTATAAACGATAGCTTAGAACATAACCCAGTACTACTCAGGAACCTAAGCCTCAAACATACTCAGTTGATATATTTTTAATTGTTTTTTTAAATGTTTTTATTATTATTATTATTATTATTATTATTAATAATAATATTAATAATAATATTAAAAATGCTGTAAAAAATGATTTTAGGGGGAAAATGTAAAATATTTAGCTCATCTTGAACCTTAAATTTAAAAAACAAAAACATTTTCAGCAAAAAAAAATATTTAGCTCATCCTAAACCTCACCAGAACCGAAAACTATAAACGATAGCTTAGAACATAATCCATTACTACTCAGGAACCTAAGCCTCAAACAAACTCAAATTATATATTTTTAATTGTTTTTTTAATGTTATTATTATTATTATTATTATTATTAAAGATGCTGTAAAAAAGGATTTTAGGAGGAAAATGTAAAATATTTAGCTCATCTTGAACCTTAAATTAAAAAAAATACATTAAAAAAAAAATATTTAGCCCCTCCTAAACCTCACCCAGAACCCAAAACTATAAACGATAGCTTAGAACATAACCCATTACTACTCAGGAACCTAAGCCTCAAACATACTCAATTTATATATTTGTAATTGTTTTTTAAATGTTATTATTATTTTTATTATTAATAATATTAATAATAATAGAGATGTTGTAAAAAATGATTTTAGGAGGAAAATGTAAAATATTTAGCTCATCTTGAACCTTAAATTTAAAAAACAAAAATATTTTAAGCAAAAAATATTTAGCTCATCCTAAACCTCACCCAGAACCCAAAACTATAAACTATAGCTTATAAAATAACCCATTACTACTCAGGAACCTAAGCCTCAAACAAACTCAATTTATATATTTTTAATTGTTTTTTAATGTTATTATTATTATTATTATTATTATTAAAGACGCTGTAAAAAAGGATTTTAGGAGGAAAATGTAAAATATTTAGCTCATCTTGAACCTTAAATTAAAAAAAATACATTAAAAAAAAAAATATTTAGCCCCTCCTAAACCTCGCCCAGAACCCAAAACTAAGAACTATAGCTTATAACATAACCCATTACTACTCAGGAACCTAAGCCTCAAACATACTCAAATAATATATTTGTAATTGTTTTTTAAATGTTTATATTATTATTATTAATAATATTATTAAAAATGCTGTAAAAAAGGATTTTAGGAGGAAAATGCAAAATATTTAGCTCATCTTGAACCTTAAATTTAAAAAAAAAAACATTTTAAGCAAAAAAAAAATATTTAGCTCGTCCTAAACCTCGCCCAGAACCCAAAACTATAAACGATAGCTTAGAACATAACCCATTACTACTCAGGAACCTAAGCCTCAAACATACTCAAATTTTATATTTTTAATTGTTTTTTTAAATGTTTATATTATTATTATTATTAATATTATTAAAAATGCTGTAAAAAAGGATTTTAGGAGGAAAATGTAAAATATTTAGCTCGTCTTGAACCGTAAACTGCCGGCGCTATATAAGTACCTGTAGCAAAAATAAATTAAATAAAATAATAAGTATTATTATTATTATTATTTCTACATCATCTTGGGATATCCTAAAAAATGACATAAAAAAATTCATTTTCTTTCAAGCTTTTGATAAAAAATTCAACTCGTCCAATTGCTTCCTTGTGTAAAAAAAGTTAAGTGAAAAGGTCCAATTTAAAAAAAAAAAAAAAAAAAAAAAAAAAAATTTTTTTTTTTTCTAAACAATCTTTTGTTGAAGCAGATGTCAAGGCGCGATATATTCCAGCTATCTCTGACCCTAAGACCCTGCCATGTCTTCACTGATAAAATATTCCATGGCGTCATCCTCATCTGTGTAACACCTGTAGGACGCATGAAAGTTCAACCGCAAGGGTGCTAAACTGTGTCAGAGCCGAGAAGGGGAGACTTCCTCCTCCTCTGCACCTTCCCCACAGCAGGCTCCGCTTTGACCCTTCGGCTGCCAGAACTGCTGCTCGGGTTTCCAGCTGCTCGGGTTTCCCCGTCTCTGTTTTATATTTTTCGGAAAACTTGCAGGATATAAACGCGAGGCGACTCGTAAATGTGAACCCGCTCTGCCAAAACACGTATCGATTGCAAGGCACGTCCGGGAAAAAAAAAAAGACACCAAAAGAATAAAAACACCAAAGAAAAAAAAAAGGACAAGTCTTGTAACAGTTCCTTAAAAACAGCGAGAGAAAGAAAAGAGGGAAAATAGCGAGGATCCAGGTTTACTGAAAACAAAATTTCACTATATCCGCTCTCCCCGGACCCCGCATTCACTATATCCGCTCTCCCCGGACCCTGCATTCACTATATCCGGTCTCCCTGGACCCTGCGTTCACTATATCTGGTCTCCCCGGACCCCGCATTCACTATATCCGCTCTCCCCGGACCCCGCATTCACTATATCCGCTCTCCCCGGATCCTGCATTCACTATATCCGCTCTCCCCGGACCCCGCATTCACTATATCCGCTCTCCCCGGACCCCGCATTCACTATATCCGCTCTCCCCAGACCCCGCATTCACTATATCCGCTCTCCCCAGAACCTGCATTCACTATATCCGGTCTCCCCAGACCCTGCATTCACTATATCCGGTCTCCCCAGACCCTGCATTCACTATATTCGCTCTCCCCGGACCCTGCATTCACTATATCCGCTCTCCCCGGACCCCGCATTCACTATATCCGCTCACCCCGGACCCCGCATTCACTATATCCGCTCTCCCCGGACCCCGCATTCACTATATCCGCTCTCCCCGGACCCCGCATTCACTATATCCGCTCTCCCCAGACCCCACATTCACTATATCCGCTCTCCCCAGACCCTGCATTCACTATATCCGCTCTCCCCGGACCCGGCATTCACTATATCCGCTCTCCCCAGACCCCGCATTCACTATATCCGCTCTCCCCGGACCCCGCATTCACTATATCCGCTCTCCCCAGACCCCGCATTCACTATATCCGCTCTCCCCAGAACCTGCATTCACTATATCCGGTCTCCCCAGACCCTGCATTCACTATATCCGGTCTCCCCAGACCCTGCATTCACTATATCCGCTCTCCCCGGACCCCGCATTCACTATATCCGCTCTCCCCGGACCCCGCATTCACTATATCCGCTCACCCCGGACCCCGCATTCACTATATCCGCTCTCACCGGACCCCGCATTCACTATATCCGCTCTCCCTGGACCCCGCATTCACTATATCTGGTCTCCCCAGACCCCGCATTCACTATATCCGCTCTCCCCGGACCCTGCATTCACTATATCCGCTCTCCCCGGACCCTGCATTCACTATATCCGCTCTCCCCGGACCCCGCATTCACTATATCCGGTCTCCCCGGACACCGCATTCACTATATCCGCTCTCCCCGGACCCTGTATTCACTATATCTGGTCTTCCCGGACCCTGCATTCACTATATCCGCTCTCCCCAGACCCTGCATTCACTATATCCGCTCTCCCCGGACCCCGCATTCACTATATCCGCTCTCCCCGGACCCCGCATTCACTATATCTGGTCTCCCCGGACCCTGCATTCACTATATCCGCTCTCCCCGGACCCCGCATTCACTATATCCGCTCTCCCCGGACCCCGCATTCACTATATCTGGTCTCCCCGGACCCCGCATTCACTATATCCGCTCTCCCCGGACCCTGCAGTCACTATATCCGGTCTCCCCGGACCCTGCATTCACTATATCTGCTCTCCCCGGACCCCGCATTCACTATATCCGCTCTCCCCGGACCCTGCATTCACTATATCCGCTCTCCCCGGACCCCGCATTCACTATATCCGCTCTCCCCGGACCCTGCATTCACTATATCCGCTCTCCCCGGACCCCGCATTCACTATATCCGCTCTCCCCGGACCCTGCATTCACTATATCCGCTCTCCCCGGACCCCGCATTCACTATATCCGGTCTCCCCGGACCCCGCATTCACTATATCCGCTCTCCCCGGACCCCGCATTCACTATATCCGCTCTCCCCGGACCCCGCATTCACTATATCCGCTCTCCCCGGACCCCGCATTCACTATATCCGCTCTCCCCGGACCCCGCATTCACTATATCCGGTCTCCCCGGACCCCGCATTCACTATATCCGCTCTCCCCGGACCCCGCATTCACTGTATCCGCTCTCCCCGGACCCTGCATTCACTATATCCGGTCTCCCTGGACCCTGCGTTCACTATATCTGGTCTCCCCGGACCCCGCATTCACTATATCCGCTCTCCCCAGAACCTGCATTCACTATATCCGGTCTCCCCAGACCCTGCATTCACTATATCCGCTCTCCCCGGACCCCGCATTCACTACATCCGCTCTCCCCAGACCCCGCATTCACTATATCCGCTCTCCCCAGAACCTGCATTCACTATATCCGGTCTCCCCAGACCCTGCATTCACTATATCCGGTCTCCCCAGACCCTGCATTCACTATATCCGCTCTCCCCGGACCCCGCATTCACTATATCCGCTCTCCCCGGACCCCGCATTCACTATATCCGCTCTCCCCGGACCCCGCATTCACTATATCCGCTCTCCCCAGCCCCCGCATTCACTATATCCGCTCTCCCCGGACCCTGCATTCACTATATCCGCTCTCCCCGGACCCTGCATTCACTATATCCGCTCTCCCCGGACCCTGCATTCACTATATCCCATCTCCCCGGACCCCGCATTCACTATATCCGCTCTCCCCGGACCCCGCATTCACTATATCCGCTCTCCCAGGACCCTGCATTCACTATATCCGCTCTCCCCGGACCCCGCATTCACTACATCCGCTCTCCCCGGACCCTGCATTCACTATATCCGGTCTCCCCAGACCCTGCATTCACTATATCCGGTCTCCCCGGACCCTGCATTCACTATATCCGGTCTCCCCGGACCCCGCATTCACTATATCCGCTCTCCCCGGACCCCGCATTCACTATATCCGCTCTCCCCGGACCCTGCATTCACTATATCCGCTCTCCCCGGACCCCGCATTCACTATATCCGCTCTCCCCGGACCCCGCATTCACTATATCCGGTCTCCCCGGACCCCGCATTCACTATATCCGCTCTCCCCGGACCCTGCAGTCACTATATCCGGTCTCCCCGGACCCTGCACTCACTATATCCGCTCTGCCCGGACCCTGCATTCACTATATCCGCTCTCCCCGGACCCCGCATTCACTATATCCGCTCTCCCCGGACCCCGCATTCACTATATCCGCTCTCCCCGGACCCCGCATTCACTATATCCGCTCTCCCCAGACCCTGCATTCACTATATCCGCTCTCCCCGGACCCGGCATTCACTATATCCGCTCTCCCCAGACCCCGCATTCACTATATCCGCTCTCCCCAGACCCCGCATTCACTATATCCGCTCTCCCCAGAACCTGCATTCACTATATCCGGTCTCCCCAGACCCTGCATTCACTATATCCGGTCTCCCCAGACCCTGCATTCACTATATCCGCTCTCCCCGGACCCCGCATTCACTATATCCGCTCTCCCCGGACCCCGCATTCACTATATCCGCTCACCCCGGACCCCGCATTCACTATATCCGCTCTCACCGGACCCCGCATTCACTATATCCGCTCTCCCTGGACCCCGCATTCACTATATCTGGTCTCCCCAGACCCCGCATTCACTATATCCGCTCTCCCCGGACCCTGCATTCACTATATCCGCTCTCCCCAGACCCTGCATTCACTATATCCGCTCTCCCCGGACCCCGCATTCACTATATCCGCTCTCCCCGGACACCGCATTCACTATATCTGGTCTTCCCGGACCCTGCATTCACTATATCCGCTCTCCCCAGACCCTGCATTCACTATATCCGCTCTCCCCGGACCCCGCATTCACTATATCCGCTCTCCCCGGACCCCGCATTCACTATATCTGGTCTCCCCGGACCCTGCATTCACTATATCCGCTCTCCCCGGACCCCGCATTCACTATATCCGCTCTCCCCGGACCCCGCATTCACTATATCTGGTCTCCCCGGACCCCGCATTCACTATATCCGCTCTCCCCGGACCCTGCAGTCACTATATCCGGTCTCCCCGGACCCTGCATTCACTATATCCGCTCTCCCCGGACCCTGCATTCACTATATCCGCTCTCCCCGGACCCCGCATTCACTATATCCGCTCTCCCCGGACCCTGCATTCACTATATCCGCTCTCCCCGGACCCCGCATTCACTATATCCGCTCTCCCCGGACCCTGCATTCACTATATCCGCTCTCCCCGGACCCTGCATTCACTATATCTGCTCTCCCCGGACCCCGCATTCACTATATCCGCTCTCCCCGGACCCCGCATTCACTATATCCGCTCTCCCCGGACCCTGCATTCACTATATCCGCTCTCCCCGGACCCCGCATTCACTATATCCGCTCTCCCCGGACCCTGCATTCACTGTATCCGCTCTCCCCGGACCCTGCATTCACTATATCCGGTCTCCCTGGACCCTGCGTTCACTATATCTGGTCTCCCCGGACCCCGCATTCACTATATCCGCTCTCCCCGGACCCCGCATTCACTATATCCGCTCTCCCCGGACCCCGAATTCACTATATCCGCTCTCCCCGGACCCCGCATTCACTAGATCCGCTCTCCCCGGACCCCGAATTCACTATATCCGCTCTCCCCGGACCCTGCATTCACTATATCCGCTCTCCCCGGACCCCGAATTCACTATATCCGCTCTCCCCGGATCCTACATTCACTATATCCGCTCTCCCCGGACTCTGCATTCACTATATCCGCTCTCCCCGGACCCTGCATTCACTATATCTGGTCTCCCCGGACCCTGCATTCACTATATCTGGTCTCCCCGGACCCTGCATTCACTATATCCGCTCTCCCCGGACCCTGCATTCACTATATCCGCTCTCCCCGTACCCCGCATTCACTATATCTGCTCTCCCCGGACCCTGCATTCACTATATCCGCTCTCCCCGTACCCCGCATTCACTATATCTGCTCTCCCCGGACCCTGCATTCACTATATCCGCTCTCCCCGGACCCTGCATTCACTATATCTGCTCTCCCCGGACCCTGCATTCACTATATCCGCTCTCCCCGGACCCTGCATTCACTATATCCGCTCTCCCCGGACCCCGCATTCACTATATCCGCTCTCCCCGGACCCTGCATTCACTATATCCGCTCTCCCCGGACCCTGCATTCACTATATCCGCTCTCCCCGGACCCTGCATTCACTATATCCGCTCTCCCCGGACCCCGCATTCACTATATCCGCTCTCCCCGGACCCTGCATTCACTATATCCGCTCTCCCCGGACCCTGCATTCACTATATCTGCTCTCCCCGGACCCCGCATTCACTATATCCGCTCTCCCCGGACCCTGCATTCACTATATCCGCTCTCCCCGGACCCTGCATTCACTATATCCGCTCTCCCCGGACCCTGCATTCACTATATCCGCTCTCCCCGGACCCTGCATTCACTATATCCGCTCTCCCCGGACCCCGCATTCACTATATCCGCTCTCCCCGGATCCTGCATTCACTATATCTGCTCTCCCCGGACCCCGCATTCACTACATCCAGTCTCCCACAGTACACAGAACATGGAAATGCAAGTATCATTTTATCAGAGTTAAGCAGAGCATTGGTAAAATCTTGTAGGAAGAGTTTTCATTCTGCTCCAGGAGGATGCAGAACCCCTGACGTCTGTATGGACAGTGCTGATTGGCCCTGTGCTGATCACATGCACTCTCTCAGGAAGAAAAACAAGCAATACACACCAACTGAGCATGTGCAGAGTGTTTCCACAGGATATGTCTTATTAGGGGATAAGAGGGGGACACTGGAAGAAGGGGAGGATCAGAGAAGACAGGATCAAACAGCCTTTTTACACAATGCAGAGGATTAACCCCTTAGGTTCCACAGTGAGTATAACCAGCATGCTTTACTGCATCTACAGACTGATGTCACTGTGGGGGGTTCAGGAACACTTAGTGCACACCTGTTCAGTTTCCAATCGATCCGTTTCTGCAGTGCGTTTTGCATTTTTGCATATACATTTTTGATGTGTTTTGCAGTTTTTTTTCAACTTGTTGCTGAGCAGAATAAAACACAAAATGCATCAAAAACACATTGAAAACGCATCAAAAGTGCATCAAAAAGATGTCAAAAACGCATCGAAAACATGTAAAAAATGCATCAAAAAAAAGTCAAAACCGCAAAAATGCATTAATAATGCATTGAAAACGCATAAAAAGACAGGCTAAATGTTTTTTCGTAGCGTTTCCATTGCAGTCTATAGAAACAGAAACTCTCAATGTTTTGCTTTTTAAAAAGTCCCCGCACCGGGTGAAAACGCCGAGACGTGAACGTGTCCCAGAGGAAATCACGTTATATGGACTGCTGTGCGTTTCTGCAAAACACGAAATGCGGCGAATAACGTGTGAATGTGAACCTAGACTTAGGCCGGTTCACACTCCACGCGTTTCAGTTGCATTTTTTCTGCGTCCAAAACGCACAGAAAGTCGGTGATATGGGTGTCAGTGTCATCATTCACATCAGCGCTTGCAGGTCCGGTGCGTTCCGGGTGCAGGAAAAAAAAGTAGAACAGGCGGCATTTTTGTGCACAGAACTGTACTGGGGCGTGGTAAAACGCATCAAAACGCACCGGAAATGCACTGGAACACACATGTCCCTATTTAAATTGAAGAAAAAATGAGGGGATAAAATAAACCAGACAGCATTGAAAATGCATCAAAAACACACCGGAATGCACCAAAAATGTACCGTAATGCACCAAAAATGCACTGAAACACACCAAAAATGCACCAAAACGTACCAAGAATGCACTGAAACACACCAAAAATGCACTGGAAAGCACACAAAAAATGCACCGAGATGCACCAAAAATGCACCGGAACGCACGAAAAATGCACTGAAATGCACCAAAAATGCACTGAAATGCACCAAAAATGCACCAATATGCACCAAAAATGCACCGGAATGCACCAAAAATGCACCGAAACGCACCACAAATGCACCAGAATGCACCAAAAATGCACCAGAAGGCACCAAGAATGCACTGAAACGCACCAAAAATGCACTGAAATGCACCAAAAATGCACTGGATTGCACCAAAAATGCACTGGAACGCACCAAAAATGCACCAAAACGTAACACAAATGCACCAAAACGCACCACAAATGCACCAGAATGCACCAAAAATGCACTGAAACGCACCAAAAATGCACCGGAACGCACCAAAAATGCACCAAAACGTAACACAAATGCACCAAAACGCACCACAAATGCACCAGAATGCACCAAAAATGCACTGAAACACACCAAAAATGCACCGGAACGCACCAAAAATGCACCAAAACGTAACACAAATGCACCAAAACGCACCACAAATGCACCAGAATGCACCAAAAATGCACTGAAACACACCAAAAATGCACCGGAACGCACCAAAAATGCACCAAAACGTAACACAAATGCACCAAAACGCACCACAAATGCACCAGAATGCACCAAAAATGCAATGAAACGCACCAAAAATGCACCGGAACGCACCAAAAATGCACCAAAACGCACCACAAATGCACCTTAACACACCAAAAAATGCACTGAAACGCACCAAAAATGCACTGGAACGCACCAAAAATGCACCAAAATGTAACACAAATGCACCAAAACGCACCACAAATGCACCTTAATGCACCAAAAAATGCACTGAAACGCACCAAAAATGCACTGGAACGCACCAAAAATGCACCAAAATGTAACACAAATGCACCAAAACGCACCACAAATGCACCTTAACGCACCAAAAAATGCACTGAAAAGCACCAAAAATGCACCGGAACGCACCAAAAATGCACCAAAACGCACCAAAACGCACCACAAATGCACCGGAATACACCCGTCCCTATTTAAATTGAAGAAAAAGAGAGGGGAGGAAGGAACTGGAATGCATAAAAAACGCATCCAAAACGCATCCAGATTGCATTTCTATGGTGTGAAGCCCCTCCAGGTGGGATCTATAAATGTTACAAATCTGCATCCATCATCTCCTGAATGTAACAATATCAGCAAATGTATCATTTTACCTCCCAGATACTTTATTTTTGGGGGGAAGTGAATTCGATGGACGAGCCGCAATCACGTGCCCTGTAAACGCACAGGGGGCGCGTCACGGATGGAGAGGGCGGAGGAAGGTGTGCGGTGTGTGACTGCGGGCCATGTGTAGTCTCCACCATGTGACAGGGTGACCACACAGGAGCACAATTGGGAGACAGGAAGGAAGCGTTGTCACACTGCAGGAAGTGCCTGAATGAGGACTTCAATGGCGGGATCACCAGGGGACAGCCTACATCCAGGCAGAGCTCGTTTTCTTAGATTTGGATAGAGACGGGAAAGTCGGGACTCTTTTTTTTTTTTCTGCCGACAATTTTGACGAAAAAAAAAACAATATTTTGGACTTTTTGCTATTAACCACTTGCCCCCCCCCCCCCCGAGGATTTACCGCCCTTAATGACCACGCCTCTTTTTGCTACTCGGCGCTGCACTAATTGAACTGATAATTGCGCGGTCATGCAACGCTGCACCCAAACGAAATTTACGTCCTTTTTTTCGCACAAATAGAGCTTTCTTTCGGTGGTATTTGATCACCTGTGCGCTTTTTATTTTTCACGCTATAAACAAAAAAAAGCCAAAAATTTTGAAGAAAAACAATATTTTTTACTTTCGGCTATAAAAAAATATATAGTAAACTCAAAGTTGGTTATAAATTTAGGCCAAAATGTATTCTGCTCCATGTTTTTGGTGAAAAAAAATCCCAATAAGTGTATATTGATTGCTTTGTGTGAAGTTATAGCGTCTACAAACTATGGTATAGATACTGCAATTTACGCCATTTTTCTGCTATACAGCGCTGCGCTAGTTTAACGGACAATTGCGCGGTCATGCAATACGGTACATAAATGAAATTTACATCCTTTTTCCCCCACAAATTGAGTTTCTTTCGGTGGTATTTGATCGCCTGTGCGGTTTTATTTTTTGCGCTTTAAAAAAAAAAGGCTGACAATTTTGAGGGAAAAAAAACAATATTTTGGACTTTTTGCTATAAAATATGTCCAGTAAAAAAAAATGCAAAAATCAAATTTAGTCATAAATTTCTGCCAAAATGCATTCTGCGACATGTCTTTGCTACAAAAAAATCCCCAATACGTGTAAATTAATTGGTTTACGTGAAAGTTATAGCGTTTACAAATGGCGGGAAAGATACTGGGATTTTTAGGGTTTTTTTATACTAATAATGGCGGCGACCGGCGACTTATGGCGGGACTGCGGCGGACATTCTGACATTGGGGGGTACTGACTTGGGGTCACTGACATCCCCAAAAACACTAATACAGTGATCAGTGCAAAAAAAAAAAACACTGACACTGTACTAATGGCACTGGGGAGGAAGGGGTTAACTTTATTTTGCAGGGAAGGGTTATAGGAGTGAGGGGGAGTGTTTTACTAGGGGGCGGGGCGGGGGTGTGTACTGGGCGGGGCAAGGCTGAAACTGTTCTCTCTCGATCAGCTCATCCTCGAGCTGACAGGGAAGTGACAGACAGCACAGCTACTGCAGCTGTGCTGTCTGTCACTGTTGGCCGCCGATCGCCGGGAGATAGCCGCTAAGGAGCGGCTGTGACCCGGCGACTGACATCCGCGGCGGTGATCGGCGGGACAAATAGGGCGGCGGCACGCCTCGCGCGCGCCCCCTATTTGTTTACAAAACACACGTTTTAAAACGTGGTTTTGCCTGCGAGTGCCGCCCTGCCGCCGTACATGTACAGTGGCTGGGCGGCATGCGGTTAAACACGTCCAGTAAAAAAAATTTTAAAAATCAAATCTCGTGATAATTTCGGCCAAAATGTGTGTCTTTGATCAAAAAAAAAAATCCCGATACGTGTAAATGAATTGGTTTAATTGGTGGTGTTGGATCGCCTCTGCGGGTTTTTAATTTTTTTGCATTATAAACAAAACAACACACATTTGTGAAAAAAAAACAATATTTTGGACTTTTTGCTATTAAACATGTGCAGTAAACAAAAAAAAAATGAAAAATAAAATGTCAGCATTAATTTTGGCCAAAATGTGTGTCTTTGATCAAAAAAAAATATCCCGATACGTGTAAATTAATTGGATGGCGTGAAAGTTATAGCGCCTACAAATGGCAGTATATATATATAGATAATGGGATTTTTTTTTTTGTTTACTAGTAATGGTGGCGATCAGCGACTTATAGCGGGACTTCGGTGGGCATTCTGACACTGGGGGGGGGCTGACTAACTGCCACTGACACCCCCAGTGACACCAATACATTGATTGGTGCTAATAAAAAGCACTGACACTGTACTAATGGCACTGGGCAGGAAGGGGTTAACATGGGGGCCATCAAAGCGTTAACTGGGCCTCGACGTCGAGCGGCCGCACATTTGTAAAAGTAAAAAAAATGCTGGTTTGCCGCGTTTTTTTGCGTTTGGGTCTTTTAGAGGGTAATTTTGGGGGGTCAAAAAATCCAAAAATGCTGGTTTGCCGCGTTTTGCCGCATTTTTTTTGTGTTTGGGTTTTTTAGAGGTTTTTTTTACCCCCGAAAATTTTTTTTTGGGGGTCAAAAAAAGTCCAAAAATGCTGGTTTGCCGCGTATTGCCGCATTTTTTTGCGTTTGGGTTTTTTGAGGTTTTTTTAACCCCCAAGGGATCAAAAAAGTCCAAAAATGCTGGTTTGCCGTGTTTTGCCGCATTTTTTTCGTGTTTGGGTTCTTTTGAGGTTTTTTTTACTCAAAAAAATGTTCTTTGGGGGGGGGGTCAAAAAAGTCCAAAAATGCTGGTTTGCCGCATTTTGGCAGTTTTTTTTTGCGTTTGGGTTTTTTAGAGGTTTTTTTACCCCCGAAAATTTTTTTTCTGGGGGTCAAAAAAAGTCCAAAAATGCTGGTTTGACGCATTTTGCCGCATTTTTTGGCGTTTGGGTTTTTTGAGGTTTTTTTAACCCCCAAGGGATCAAAAAAGTCCAAAAATGCTGGTTTGCCGCGTTTTGCCGCATTTTTTTTGTGTTTGGGTTTTTTAGAGGTTTTTTTTACCCCCGAAAATTTTTTTTTGGGGGTCAAAAAAAGTCCAAAAATGCTGGTTTGCCGCGTATTGCCGCATTTTTTTGCGTTTGGGTTTTTTGAGGTTTTTTTAACCCCCAAGGGATCAAAAAAGTCCAAAAATGCTGGTTTGCCGTGTTTTGCCGCATTTTTTTCGTGTTTGGGTTCTTTTGAGGTTTTTTTTACTCAAAAAAATGTTCTTTGGGGGGGGGGTCAAAAAAGTCCAAAAATGCTGGTTTGCCGCATTTTGGCAGTTTTTTTTTGCGTTTGGGTTTTTTAGAGGTTTTTTTACCCCCGAAAATTTTTTTTCTGGGGGTCAAAAAAAGTCCAAAAATGCTGGTTTGACGCATTTTGCCGCATTTTTTTGCGTTTGGGTTTTTTGAGGTTTTTTTAACCCCCAAGGGATCAAAAAAGTCCAAAAATGCTGGTTTGCCGTGTTTTGACGCATTTTTTTCATGTTTGAGTTTTTTAGAGGTTTTTTTTACCCCCGAAAAAATTTTTTTGGGGGTCAAAAAAAGTCCAAAAATGCTGGTTTGACGCATTTTGCCGCATTTTTTTGCGTTTGGGTTTTTTGAGGTTTTTTTTAACCCCCAAGGGATCAAAAAAGTCCAAAAAATGCTGGTTTGCCGTGTTTTGCCGCATTTTTTTCGTGTTTGGGTTCTTTTGAGGTTTTTTTTACTCCAAAAAATTTTCTTTGGGGGGTGGGGGGGGGCAAAAAAGTCCAAAAATGCTGATTTGCCGCATTTTGGCAGTTTTTTTTTGCATTTGGGTTTTTTAGAGGTTTTTTTACCCCGAAAATTTTTTTTTGGGGGTCAAAAAAAGTCCAAAAATGCTGGTTTGACGCATTTTGCCGCATTTTTTTGCGTTTGGGTTTTTTGAGGTTTTTTTAACCCCCAAGGGATCAAAAAAGTCCAAAAATGCTGGTTTGCCGTGTTTTGCCGCATTTTTTTCGTGTTTGGGTTCTTTTGAGGTTTTGTTTACCCTGAGGGGGCCAAAAAAGTCCAAAAATGCTGGTTTGCCGCATTTTGCCGTGCTTTTTTTGCGTTTGGGTTTTTTGAGGGATTTTTTTACCCCCAAGGGATCAAAAAAGTCCAAAAATGCTGGTTTGCCGCATTTTTTTCATGTTTGGCTTCTTTTGAGGTTTTTCTACTCCAATAAATTTTCTTTTGGGGGGGGTCAAAAAAGTCCAAAAATGCTGGTTTGCCACATTTTGCCGCATTTTTTTTCACATTTGCGTTGTTTAAAGGTTTTTTTTACCCCCAAAAAAAGTCCAAAAATGCTGGTTTGCCGCGTTTTGCCACTCTTTTTAGCATTGGGTTTTTTTGAGGTTTTTACCTACTCCCAAAATTTTTTTGGGGGGTCAAAAAAGTCCAAAATTGCTGGTTTGCCGCGTTTTGCCACGGGTTTTTTTTGTTTGGGCTTTTTAGAGGTTTTTTTGACCCCAGAAAAATTTTTTTTGGGGTCAAAAAAAGTCCAAAAATGTTGGTTTGCCACATTTTGCAGCATTTTTTTCGTGTTTGGGTCTTTTAGAGGTTTTTTTTACCCCCCAAAAAAGTCCAAAAATGCTGGTTTGCTGCGTTTTGCTGCGCTTTTTTCGCATTTGGGTCTTTTGGAGGTTTTTTTCACCCCAATTTGGGGGGGGGGGTCAAAAAAAGTCCAAAAATGCTGGTTTGCCGCTTTTTGACACATTTATTTTGTGTTTGGGTTCTTTTGAGGTTTTTTTTTACCCTCAGGGGGCCAAAAAAAGTCCAAAAATGCTGGTTTGCTGCATTTTGCCGCACTTTTATATTGCGTTTGGGTTTTTTGAGGTTTTTTTATCCCCAAGGGGTCAAAAAAGGACCAAAAATGCTGGTTTGCCATGTTTTGCCGTGGTTTTTTTGCATGTGGGTTTTTTTGAGGTTTGTACCCCAAAAACATTTCTTTTAGGGGTCCAAAAAAGTCCAAAAATGCTGGTTTGCTGCGTTTTGCCACCTTTTTTTGCGTTTGGATTTTTTTTAAAAAAAAAATTTTACCCCAAAAATATTTGGGGGGCTCAAAAAAGTCCAAAAATGCTGGTTAGCCGCGTTTTGCTGCACTTTTTTTGCATTTGGGTTTTTTTGAGGTATTTTTATCTCCAAGGGGTCAAAAAAGGACCAAAAATGCTGGTTTGCCATGTTTTGCCGTGTTTTTTTTCGCATGTGGGTTTTTTTGAGGTTTGTAACCCAAAAACCTTTCTTTTAGGGGTCCAAAAAAGTCCAAAAATGCTGGTTTGCTGCGTTTTGCCACCTTTTTTTGCGTTTGGATTTTTTTAAAAAAAATTTTTACCCCAAAGATATTTGGGGGGCTCAAAAAAGTCCACAAATGCTGGTTTGCCACATTTTGGCACTTTTTTTTTTGCGTTTGGGTTTTTTAGACGTTTTTATTAACCCCAAAAAAAGTATAAAAATGCTGGTTTGCCGCGTTTTGCCGCATTTTTTTTTGCATTTGGGTTGTTTAGAGGTTTTTTATACCCCCAAAAAAGTCCAAAAATGCTGGTTTGCTGCGTTTTGCCACCTTTTTTTGCGTTTGGATTTTTTAGAGGTTTTTTTTTACCCCAAAAATCTTTGGGGGGCTAAAAAAAGTCCAAAAATGCTGGTTAGCCGCGTTTTGCTGCACTTTTTTTGCATTTGGGTTTTTTTGAGGTTTTTTTTATCTCCAAGGGGTCAAAAAAGGACCAAAAATGCTGGTTTGCCATGTTTTGCCGTGTTTTTTTCGCATGTGGGTTTTTTTGAGGTTTGTACCCCAAAAACATTTCTTTTAGGGGTCCAAAAAAGTCCAAAAATGCTGGTTTGCTGCGTTTTGCCACCTTTGTTTGCGTTTGGATTTTTTTAAAAAAAAATTTTTACCCCAAAGATCTTTGGGGGGCTCAAAAAAGTCCACAAATGCTGGTTTGCCGCATTTTGGCACTTTTTTTTTGCGTTTGGGTTTTTTAGAGGTTTTTATTACCCCCAAAAAAAGTATAAAAATGCTGGTTTGCCGCGTTTTGCCGCATTTTTTTTGCATTTGGGTTGTTTAGAGGTTTTTTATACCCCCAAAAAAGTCCAAAAATGCTGGTTTGCTGCGTTTTGCCGCATTTTTTTCGCGTTTGGGTTGTTTAGAGGTTTTTTTTAGCCCCAAAAAAAGTCCAAAAATGCTGGTTTGCCGCGTTTTGCCGCTTTTTTTTTTCGTGTTTGGGTTCTTTTGAGATTTTCTTTACCCTGAGGGGGCCAAAAAAAAAGTCCAAAAATGCTGGTTTGCTGTGTTTTTTTCGCGTTTGGGTCTTTTAGAGGTTTTTCTCACCCCCCGCTATGGGGGGGACAAAAAAAGTCCAAAAATGCTGGTTTGCCGCGTTTCGCCACATTTTTCAGCGTCAAAGCGTTTTTACAGCTAAAAAACTCCTCTAGAAACCCTCTAGTCCTGTTTTTTTTTTCCAGCCAAAAAACGTTGATTCCAGTCTGTGTGTGTATGGACACCGAGGATAACATACTGGGGGGGTTACTGGCTGTAGAGAAAAAAAACCTTCAAAAGCCAAAAACAGCCGCTGTAAAAACGTCCCGTGTGCGTCCCGTGTGCGTCCCGTGTGCGTGAGGACTAATGCAGGCCATAGACGGGCCGCTTATCGGACGAATTTTCGCCACAGGAAAAATCAGCCGATCTTCACGCCGTTAGTGGAGCGATGCCGTCGGCCGTTTTTCGCGGATCTTCTCGTTTCTTTTTATCGGTCCTGCTGGAAACTCTGTGTGTTGTCAGCATTGGCGGCAGGAACGACCGATTTTTCGTTTTGATTCAGCCGATAAACGGCCCATCTATGGCCTGCATAAGACACAGGCAGGGGTGGAGGGGTGTGACGCAGCCTGTGATTGGCTGAAATCCGCCCACGCCATGATATTGCCAAAAACGAATAAAGATTTGATTTCAAATATATATTTATATGACAGTTTATTGAGATGGGGGCAGCACAGCGGATATAATGGTTGACATTTCCACCTGGCAGAACTGGGGTCGTTGGTTCGAATCCCAACCATGGCACCACCTGCCTGGAGTTTGCATGTTCTCCCTGTGCCTGCGTGGGTTTCTTCCGGGTACTCCAGTTTCCTCCCACACTCCAAAGACATGCTGGTAGGTTAATTGTCTCCTGTCTAGATTGTCCCCAGTATGTGTATGTATGAATGTGAGTTAGGGACCTTAGATTGTACGCTCCTCGGGGGCGGGGACTGATGTGAATGTACAATATATATGTAAAGTGCTGCGTAAATTGACGGCGCTATATAAGTACCTGAAATAATTAATTATTTATTTTTAGTCTGTATCCCAAAGGCTGTTCTTTTTTTAACATGTGACCAGAAACTCCTCCTGCCACTGTTTCCCTACAGGCAGCCTGGGAGAGAGCTGGGTCATGTGACAGTGGTATATAGATTGGGAAAAAGGTACTTTGACTTTTCTTTTTTTTTAATAAAATAATTCCAGTGTCATCATCCATATAGAGGAAGAGGAGGGGCAATGTCAGTGACACCGTGTGGGTTCAGTATCACTTTAAAACCCAAAAGTCAGTAGTCACATCAATCCACTTCCTGAGATGAAGGGTGTCATATATTGTATTTGACCTCTTCTTTATCTTCTTATAGATTGTAAGCGCTCACACCTTCTGTATCCTTCCTTATACACCCACGGCCTCCGAACTGTGGCCCATGGGCTGTATGGGGCCCTTGGGGCACTATTCCCCCCACTGACACCAATGATGGGGCACTATTCCTCCCACTGACACCAATGATGGGCCCATCATTGGTATCAGTGGGAGGAATAGTGCCCCATCATTGGTATCAGTGGGAGGAATAGTGCCCCATCATTGGTATCAGTGGGAGGAATAGTGCCCCATCATTGGTGTTAGTGGGGGGGGGGGGAATAGTGCCCCATCATTGGTGTCAGTGGGAGGAATAGTGCCCCATCATTGGTGTCACTGGGAGTAATAGTGTCCCATCATTGATATCAGTGGGAGGAATAGTGTCCTATCATTGGTGTCAGTGGGAGGAATAGTGCCCCATCATTGGTATCAGTGGGAGGAATAGTGCCCCATCATTGGTGTCAGTGGGAGGAATAGTACCCCATCATTGGTGTCAGTGGGAGGAATAGTGCCCCATCATTGGTGTCAGTGGGAGGAATAGTGTCCCATCATTGGTATCAGTGGGAGGAATAGTGCCCCATCATTGGTGTCAGTGGGAGGAATAGTGCCCCATCATTGGTGTCAGTGGGAGGAATAGTGCCCCATCATTGGTGTCAGTGGGAGGAATAGTGTCCCATCATTGGTATCAGTGGGAGGAATAGTGCCCCATCATTGGTGTCAGTGGGAGGAATAGTGCCCCATCATTGGTGTCAGTGGGAGGAATAGTGCCCCATCATTGGTGTCAGTGGGAGGAATAATGCCCCATCATTGGTATCAGTGGGGGGAATAGTGCCCCATCATTGGTGTCAGTGGGAGGAATAGTGCCCCATCATTGGTGTCAGTGGGAGGAATAGTGCCCCATCATTGGTGTCAGTGGGAGGAATAGTGCCCCATCATTGGTGTCAGTGGGAGGAATATTGCCCCATCATTGGTATCAGTGGGAGGAATAGTGCCTCATCATTGGTGTCAGTGGGAGGAATAGTGCCCCATCATTGGTGTCAGTGGGAGGAATAGTGCCCCATCATTGGTGTCAGTGGGAGGAATAGTGCCCCATCATTGGTGTCAGTGGGAGGAATAGTGCCCCATCATTGGTGTCAGTGGGGAGGGAATAGTGCCCCATCATTGGTGTCAGTGGGAGGAATAGTGCCCCATCATTGGTGTCAGTGGGAGGAATAGTGCCCCATCATTGGTGTCAGTGGGAGGAATAGTGTCCCATCATTGGTATCAGTGGGAGGAATAGTGCCCCATCATTGGTATCAGTGGGAGGAATAGTGCCCCATCATTGGTGTCAGTGGGAGGAATAGTGCCCCATCATTGGTATCAGTGGGAGGAATAGTGCCCCATCATTAGTATCAGTGGGAGGAATAGTGCCCCATCATTGGTGTCAGTGGGAGGAATAGTGCCCCATCATTGGTGTCAGTGGGAGGAACAGTGCCCCATCATTGGTGTCAGTGGGAGGAATAGTGTCCCATCATTGGTATCAGTGGGAGGAATAGTGCCCCATCATTGGTGTCAGTCGGAGGAATAGTGCCCCATCATTGGTGTCAGTGGGAGGAATAGTGTCCCATCATTGGTGTCAGTGGGAGGAATAGTGCCCCATCATTGGTATCAGTGGGGGATGGAATAGTGCCCCATCATTGGTGTCAGTGGGAGGAATAGTGCCCCATCATTGGTGTCAGTGGGAGGAATAGTGCCCCATCATTGGTATCAGTGGGGGATGGAATAGTGCCCCATCATTGGTGTCAGTGGGAGGAATAGTGACCCATCATTGGTATCAGTGGGGGATGGAATAGTGCTCCATCATTGGTGTCAGTGGGAGGAATAGTGCCCCATCATTGGTGTCAGTGGGAGGAATAGTGCCCCATCATTGGTGTCAGTGGGAGGAATAGTGCCCCATCATTGGTGTCAGTGGGAGGAATAGTGACCCATCATTGGTGTCAGTGGGGGATGGAATAGTGCTCCATCATTGGTGTCAGTGGGAGGAATAGTGCCCCATCATTGGTGTCAGTGGGAGGAATAGTGCCCCATCATTGGTGTCAGTGGTGGATGGAACATTGCTCCAAGGGTCAGGTAGAGGCCCCAAGGTTGCAGTTCGGAGACGACTGTCCTATTGGATTGTAAGCTCTTCTACCCTCTCTATTATGTTTCCAGTCTTTCCCGTCTCCATTGCAATGACAGCTCGTTGTACAACATGACAGACTATGTTGGAGCTTTATGGGTGATATCCCACCTTCCAATCTCTCTCTGTAATAACTGCTGGTGTCCCCCCCCCCCCCCCCCCGGTCATATCCATCTATGAATTATCTACTCCATCTTCTTTCTTTTCTCATCAGTCCAGACTTGACATTTTTGACACATTGTTTCTATACAATAATAATCTCTATTCCAGGGAAATGATAATAATCTCCGGTGGACCTGTGACACCCATCAGCCGGCGTTGTCATCGCTCCTCTCTGTGCGATCGCCTCGCAGCCATTTAAAGGGATGACTGAACCCGAGATCAGAAATGTAATATAGATGTGCTGGCCGAATATTGTCAGAAAAGACTTGTTGATCCCGCCAGGAATGTTGCGTCCTTCCTGTCACTTCCTGTGGGCTGCACAGATGAATAACTTCCTTCCTAGTTATCTTTGGGGGAATCTCAACAATGGGTGTCAGCGGGTATTCCAGGGGCCACATCCCAAAGTCAATTCTAAAACCAAAAGTGAAGATGGAGGAACGCGGGACGCTCTAGGCGCTAGAGACCTCGGGATTGGACAGTCAAACACTGCGACAGTAACATGCAGGGGCGGACTGACAACTCATGGGGCCCCGGGCAATAGGGGATCATGGGGCCCCTGTGTCCTTGCCCACACTCAAAGCACACCCACAAAAACCTATAAAAGGTACCAGGGACATCTCATGGGGCCCGCTACTGACCCCGGGCCCTTGGACAGTGCCCGAGTGCTGAATGGTCAGTCCGCCCCTGATAACATGGCATATGTTTTATTACACTTGATGTACTAGAGACAGGGGCGGACTGACAACTCACGGGGCCCCCGGGCAATAGGGAATCATGGGGCCCCTGTGTCCTTGCCCACACTCAAAGCACACCCAAAAAAACCTATAAAAGGTACCAGGGGCATTTCATGGGGCCCCATACTGACCCCTGGGCAGTGCCTGAGTGCTCGAATGGTCAGTCCACCCCTGGTACCATGGCATATGTTTTATTACGATTGATGTACTAGAGACAGGGGCGGACTGACAACTCATGGGGCCCCCGGGCAATAAGGGATCATGGGGCCTGTTTCCTTTCCCAAACTCAAACCACACTAAAAAAAGCCTATGAAAAGGTACCAGGGGCATCTCATGGGGCCCCCTATCAACCCCGGGCCCTCGGGCAGTGCATGAGTGCTCGAATGGTCAGTCCGCCCCTGATAACATGGCATATGTTTTATTACGCTTGATGTACCAGATATTACCCCCCCCCCCCCCCGACCAGGCCATGTTTTGTGTTACGGCGTTGCGTTACTTTAACTGACAATTGCACGGTCATGCAACGCTGCACCCAAATGCAATGTATGCCCCTTTTCCCCACAAATAGAGCTTTCTTTCGGGTGGTATTTGATCCCCTCTGCGTTTTTTATTTTTTGCGCTATAAACAAAAAAAGACCGACAATTTTGAAAAAACCAAAACAATACTTTTGACTTTTTGCTATAAAACATCCAATAAAAAAAATGTAACCACTTCCCATCCAGCTCATGTATATAAGCGGCCAGACAGGGGCAGTGCGCCCGCCATTTTGGACTGTGCGAGCTTCCTGGGAGCGTGTGGCACCGCGATCCGCTGCCTGTTGTGTCCGGAGGACATATCGGAACACCGATCATCGTGCGGGACCTCTGTGTGAGGTCCCAATCATATGATCACTGATTGGCCAATCAGTGATCACATACAGAGTAGTAAGCAAGATGTCACTTGTGCCATCATTGCTTACTACGTGTGAAATCAGTGAATGATCACAGAGGTCACATGGTACAGGGCTATTCACAACAGCCTTGTACCATGTGACAAGCTGTGACCAATCACAGCTCACACAGTATTTCTCAATGGATGCAAGAATGCAGCCAGAGAGAAGGAGAAATGATTGATGTTACAGCCTTTATGGGTGAAAAAGCAATCAGTGTAAAAAAAAAAATCTTCATCACCCCCCACAAGCAGTACAGTGTCACTATGGTGACACTGTACTGCTAGGGTGACAGTATGTAAAAAAAAAAACAAATAATAATATTAAAAAAAAATAAAAATGTAAAAAAAAAAATGTTTTAAATTATAATTTTTGGTTATAAACTAATTTGGATTATTATTTTTTATACTAAAAAGATAACTGAATACATTCTGGCCAAGATTTATGAAGAAAGATTATTCATTTGCAAAATTTTATACGAAGACTTTTTCATTTATATAGCAAAAAAAAAAAATTAAAATCCCAGCGGTGAATAAATACCACCAAAATAAAGTTTTATCTGTCTCAAAAATTTTTTTTTTTTAAATTCATATGGGTACAGTGTTGCATGACCGCGCAATTGTCACTCAAAGTGTGATAGCGCTGAAAGCTGAAAATAGGCCTGGGCAGGAAGGGGGTGAAAGTGTCCGGACTGGAAGGGGGGAAAGTGTCCGGACTGGAAGGGGGGAAAGTGTCCGGACTGGAAGGGGGTGAAAGTGTCCGGGCAGGAAGGGGGGGAAAGTGTCCGGACTGGAAGGGGGTGAAAGTGTCCGGACTGGAAGGGGGGAAAGTGTCCGGACTGGAAGGGGGTGAAAGTGTCCGGGCAGGAAGGGGGGGAAAGTGTCCGGACTGGAAGGGGGTGAAAGTGTCCGGACTGGAAGGGGTGAAAGTGTCCGGACTGGAAGGGGGTGAAAGTGTCCGGACTGGAAGGGGGTGAAAGTGTCCGGGCAGGAAGGGGGGGAAAGTGTCCGGACTGGAAGGGGGTGAAAGTGTCCGGACTGGAAGGGGTGAAAGTGTCCGGACTGGAAGGGGGGGAAAGTGTCCAGACTGGAAGGGGGGAAAGTGTCCGGACTGGAAGGGGGGGAAAGTGTCCGGACTGGAAGGGGGGGAAAGTGTCCGGACAGGAAGGGGGGGAAAGTGTCCGGACTGGAAGGGGGTGAAAGTGTCCGGACTGGAAGGGGTGAAAGTGTCTGGACTGGAAGGGGTGAAAGTGTCTGGACTGGAAGGGGTGAAAGTGTCCGGACTGGAAGGGGGGGAAAGTGTCCGGACTGGAAGGGGTGAAAGTGTCCGGACTGGAAGGGGGGGAAAGTGTCCGGACTGGAAGGGGGTGAAAGTGTCCGGACTGGAAGGGGTGAAAGTGTCTGGACTGGAAGGGGTGAAAGTGTCTGAACTGGAAGGGGTGAAAGTGTCCGGACTGGAAGGGGGGGAAAGTGTCCGGACTGGAAGGGGGTGAAAGTGTCCGGACTGGAAGGGGTGAAAGTGTCCGGACTGGAAGGCGGGAAAGTGTCCGGACTGGAAGTGGGTGAAAGTGTCTGGACTGGAAGGGGATGAAAGTGTATGGACTGGAAGGGGGTGAAAGTGTCCGGACTGGAAGGGGGTGAAAGTGTCCAGACTGGAAGGGGGTGAAAGTGTCAGGACTGGAAGGGGGTGAAAGTGTCCGGACTGGAAGGGGGTGAAAGTGTCCGGACTGGAAGGGGGTGAAAGTGTCCAGACTGGAAGGGGGTGAAAGTGTCCAGACTGGAAGGGGGTGAAAGTGTCAGGACTGGAAGGGGGTGAAAGTGTCCGGACTGGAAGGGGGGGAAAGTGTCCGGACTGGAAGGGGTGAAAGTGTCCGGACTGGAATGGGGGAAAGTATCCGGACTGGAAGGGGGGGAAAGTGTCCAGACTGGAAGGGGGTGAAAGTGTCCAGACTGGAAGGGGGTGAAAGTGTCAGGACTGGAAGGGGGTGAAAGTGTCCAGACTGGAAGGGGGGAAACTGTCCGGAGTGGAAGGGGGTGAAAGTGTCCGGACTGGAAGAGGGTGAAAGTGTCTGGACTGGAAGGGGGTGAAAGTGTCCGGACTGGAAGGGGGTGAAAGTGTCCGGACTGGAAGGGGGTGAAAGTGTCCGGACTTGAAGGGGGGTGAAAGTGTCCGGACTGGAAGGGGGTGAAAGTGTCCGGACTGGAAGGGGGTGAAAGTGTCCGGACTGGAAGGGGGGGAAAGTGTCCGGACTGGAAGGGGGGAAAGTGTCCGGACTGGAAGGGGGTGAAAGTGTCCGGACTGGAAGGGGGTGAAAGTGTCCAGACTGGAAGGGGGTGAAAGTGTCCGGGCAGGAAGGGGGGGAAAGTGTCCGGACTGGAAGGGGGTGAAAGTGTCCGGACTGGAAGGGGTGAAAGTGTCCGGACTGGAAGGGGGGGAAAGTGTCCAGACTGGAAGGGGGGGAAAGTGTCCGGACTGGAAGGGGGGGAAAGTGTCCGGACTGGAAGGGGGGAAAGTGTCCGGACAGGAAGGGGGGGAAAGTGTCCGGACTGGAAGGGGGTGAAAGTGTCCGGACTGGAAGGGGGTGAAAGTGTCTGGACTGGAAGGGGTGAAAGTGTCTGGACTGGAAGGGGTGAAAGTGTCCGGACTGGAAGGGGGGGAAAGTGTCCGGACTGGAAGGGGTGAAAGTGTCCGGACTGGAAAGGGGGGAAAGTGTCCGGACTGGAAGGGGGTGAAAGTGTCCAGACTGGAAGGGGTGAAAGTGTCTGGACTGGAAGGGGTGAAAGTGTCTGAACTGGAAGGGGTGAAAGTGTCCGGACTGGAAGGGGGGGAAAGTGTCCGGACTGGAAGGGGGTGAAAGTGTCCGGACTGGAAGGGGTGAAAGTGTCCGGACTGGAAGGCGGGAAAGTGTCCGGACTGGAAGTGGGTGAAAGTGTCTGGACTGGAAGGGGATGAAAGTGTATGGACTGGAAGGGGGGGAAAGTGTCCGGACTGGAAGGGGGTGAAAGTATCCAGACTGGAAGGGGGTGAAAGTGTCAGGACTGGAAGGGGGTGAAAGGGTCCGGACTGGAAGGGGGTGAAAGTGTCCGGACTGGAAGGGGGTGAAAGTGTCCAGACTGGAAGGGGGTGAAAGTGTCCAGACTGGAAGGGGGTGAAAGTGTCAGGACTGGAAGGGGGTGAAAGTGTCCGGACTGGAAGGGGGGGAAAGTGTCCGGACTGGAAGGGGTGAAAGTGTCCGGACTGGAAGGGGGGAAAGTGTCCGGACTGGAAGGGGTGAAAGTGTCCGGGCAGGAAGGGGGGGAAAGTGTCCGGACTGGAAGGGGGTGAAAGTGTCCGGACTGGAAGGGGTGAAAGTGTCCGGACTGGAAGGGGGGGAAAGTGTCCAGACTGGAAGGGGGGGAAAGTGTCCGGACTGGAAGGGGGGGAAAGTGTCCGGACTGGAAGGGGGGGAAAGTGTCCGGACTGGAAGGGGGGGAAAGTGTCCGGACAGGAAGGGGGGGAAAGTGTCCGGACTGGAAGGGGGTGAAAGTGTCCGGACTGGAAGGGGTGAAAGTGTCTGGACTGGAAGGGGTGAAAGTGTCCGGACTGGAAGGGGGTGAAAGTGTCCGGACTGGAAGGGGTGAAAGTGTCCGGACTGGAAGGGGGGGAAAGTGTCCGGACTGGAAGGGGGTGAAAGTGTTCGGACTGGAAGGGGTGAAAGTGTCTGAACTGGAAGGGGTGAAAGTGTCCGGACTGGAAGGGGGGGAAAGTGTCCGGACTGGAAGGGGGTGAAAGTGTCCGGACTGGAAGGGGTGAAAGTGTCCGGACTGGAAGGCGGGAAAGTGTCCGGACTGGAAGTGGGTGAAAGTGTCTGGACTGGAAGGGGATGAAAGTGTATGGACTGGAAGGGGGGGAAAGTGTCCGGACTGGAAGGGGGTGAAAGTGTCCAGACTGGAAGGGGGTGAAAGTGTCAGGACTGGAAGGGGGTGAAAGTGTCCGGACTGGAAGGGGGTGAAAGTGTCCGGACTGGAAGGGGGTGAAAGTGTCCAGACTGGAAGGGGGTGAAAGTGTCCAGACTGGAAGGGGGTGAAAGTGTCAGGACTGGAAGGGGGTGAAAGTGTCCGGACTGGAAGGGGGGGAAAGTGTCCGGACTGGAAGGGGTGAAAGTGTCCGGACTGGAATGGAGGAAAGTATCCGGACTGGAAGGGGGGGGGGAAGTGTCCGGACTGGAAGGGGGGGAAAGTGTCCAGACTGGAAGGGGGTGAAAGTGTCCAGACTGGAAGGGGGTGAAAGTGTCCGGACTGGAAGGGGGTGAAAGTGTCCAGACTGGAAGGGGGGAAAGTGTCCGGAGTGGAAGGGGGTGAAAGTGTCCGGACTGGAAGAGGGTGAAAGTGTCTGGACTGGAAGGGGGTGAAAGTGTCCGGACTGGAAGGGGGTGAAAGTGTCCGGACTGGAAGGGGGTGAAAGTGTCCGGACTTGAAGGGGGGTGAAAGTGTCCGGACTGGAAGGGGGTGAAAGTGTCCGGACTGGAAGGGGGTGAAAGTGTCCGGACTGGAAGGGGGGGAAAGTGTCCGGACTGGAAGGGGGTGAAAGTGTCCGGACTGGAAGGGGTGAAAGTGTCCGGACTGGAAGGGGGGAAAGTGTCCGGACTGGAAGGGGTGAAAGTGTCCGGACTGGAATGGGGGAAAGTATCCGGACTGGAAGGGGGGGGGAAGTGTCCGGACTGGAAGGGGGGGAAAGTGTCCAGACTGGAAGGGGGTGAAAGTGTCCAGACTGGAAGGGGGTGAAAGTGTCAGGACTGGAAGGGGGTGAAAGTGTCCAGACTGGAAGGGGGGAAAGTGTCCGGAGTGGAAGGGGGTGAAAGTGTCCGGACTGGAAGGGGGTGAAAGTGTCCGGACTGGAAGGGGGTGAAAGTGTCCGGACTGGAAGGGGGTGAAAGTGTCCGGACTTGAAGGGGGGTGAAAGTGTCCGGACTGGAAGGGGGTGAAAGTGTCCGGACTGGAAGGGGGTGAAAGTGTCCGGACTGGAAGGGGGGGAAAGTGTCCGGACTGGAAGGGGGGAAAGTGTCCGGACTGGAAGGGGGTGAAAGTGTCCGGACTGGAAGGGGGTGAAAGTGTCCAGACTGGAAGGGGGTGAAAGTGTCCGGACTGGAAGGGGGGGAAAGTGTCAGGACTGGAAGGGGGTGAAAGTGTCCGGACTGGAAGGGGGGAAAGTGTCTGGACTGGAAGGGGTGAAAGTGTCCGGACTGGAAGGGGGGAAAGTGTCCGGACTGGAAGGGGGGAAAGTATCCGGACTGGAAGGGGGTGAAAGTGTCCAGACTGGAAGGGGGTGAAAGTGTCAGGACTGGAAGGGGGTGAAAGTGTCCGGACTGGAAGGGGGGAAAGTGTCCGGAGTGGAAGGGGGTGAAAGTGTCCGGACTGGAAGAGGGTGAAAGTGTCTGGACTGGAAGGGGGTGAAAGTGTCCGGACTGGAAGGGGGTGAAAGTGTCCGGACTGGAAGGGGGTGAAAGTGTCCGGACTTGAAGGGGGGTGAAAGTGTCCGGACTGGAAGGGGGTGAAAGTGTCCAGACTGGAAGGGGGGAAAGTGTCCGGACTGGAAGGGGGGGAAAGTGTCCGGACTGGAAGGGGGTGAAAGTGTCCGGACTGGAAGGGGGTGAAAGTGTCCGGACTGGAAGGGGGGAAAGTGTCTGGACTGGAAGGGGGTGAAAGTGTCCGGACTGGAAGGGGGTGAAAGTGTCTGAACTGGAAGGGGGGGAAAGTGTCCGGACTGGAAGGGGGTGAAAGTGTCCGGACTGGAATGGGGGAAAGTGTCCGGACTGGAAGGGGTTGAAAGTGTCCGGACTGGAAGGGGGGGAAAGTGTCTGGACTGGAAGGGGGTGAAAGTGTCCGGACTGGAAGGGGGTGAAAGTGTCCGGACTGGAAGGGGGTGAAAGTGTCCGGACTGGAAGGGGGGGAAAGTGTCCGGACTGGAAGGGGGTGAAAGTGTCCGGACTGGAAGGGGGGGAAAGTGTCCGGACTGGAAGGGGGTGAAAGTGTCCGGACTGGAAGGGGGTGAAAGTGTCCGGACTGGAAGGGGGTGAAAGTGTCCGGACTGGAAGGGGGGGAAAGTGTCCGGACTGGAAGGGGGTGAAAGTGTCCGGACTGGAAGGGGGGGAAAGTGTCCGGACTGGAAGGGGGTGAAAGTGTCCGGACTGGAAGGGGGTGAAAGTGTCCGGACTGGAAGGGGGTGAAAGTGTCCGGACTTGAAGGGGGGTGAAAGTGTCCGGACTGGAAGGGGGTGAAAGTGTCCAGACTGGAAGGGGGGAAAGTGTCCGGACTGGAAGGGGGGGAAAGTGTCCGGACTGGAAGGGGGTGAAAGTGTCCGGACTGGAAGGGGGTGAAAGTGTCCGGACTGGAAGGGGGGAAAGTGTCTGGACTGGAAGGGGGTGAAAGTGTCCGGACTGGAAGGGGGTGAAAGTGTCTGAACTGGAAGGGGGGGAAAGTGTCTGGACTGGAAGGGGGTGAAAGTGTCCGGACTGGAATGGGGGAAAGTGTCCGGACTGGAAGGGGGTGAAAGTGTCCGGACTGGAAGGGGGGAAAGTGTCCGGACTGGAAGGGGTTGAAAGTGTCCGGACTGGAAGGGGGGGAAAGTGTCTGGACTGGAAGGGGGTGAAAGTGTCCGGACTGGAAGGGGGTGAAAGTGTCCGGACTGGAAGGGGGTGAAAGTGTCCGGACTGGAAGGGGGGGAAAGTGTCCGGACTGGAAGGGGGTGAAAGTGTCCGGACTGGAAGTGGGGGAAAGTGTCCGGACTGGAAGGGGGGGAAAGTGTCCGGACTGGAAGGGGGTGAAAGTGTCCGGACTGGAAGGGGGGGAAAGTGTCAGGACTGGAAGGGGGTGAAAGTGTCCGGACTGGAAGGGGGGAAAGTGTCCGGACTGGAAATGGTGAAAGTGTCCGGACTGGAAGGGGGGAAAGTGTCCGGACTGGAAGGGGGGAAAGTATCCGGACTGGAAGGGGGTGAAAGTGTCCAGACTGGAAGGGGGTGAAAGTGTCAGGACTGGAAGGGGGTGAAAGTGTCCGGACTGGAAGGGGGGAAAGTGTCCGGAGTGGAAGGGGGTGAAAGTGTCCGGACTGGAAGAGGGTGAAAGTGTCTGGACTGGAAGGGGGTGAAAGTGTCCGGACTGGAAGGGGGTGAAAGTGTCCGGACTGGAAGGGGGTGAAAGTGTCCGGACTTGAAGGGGGGTGAAAGTGTCCGGACTGGAAGGGGGTGAAAGTGTCCAGACTGGAAGGGGGGAAAGTGTCCGGACTGGAAGGGGGGGAAAGTGTCCGGACTGGAAGGGGGTGAAAGTGTCCGGACTGGAAGGGGGTGAAAGTGTCCGGACTGGAAGGGGGGAAAGTGTCTGGACTGGAAGGGGGTGAAAGTGTCCGGACTGGAAGGGGGTGAAAGTGTCTGAACTGGAAGGGGGGGAAAGTGTCCGGACTGGAAGGGGGTGAAAGTGTCCGGACTGGAATTGGGGAAAGTGTCCGGACTGGAAGGGGGTGAAAGTGTCCGGACTGGAAGGGGGGAAAGTGTCCGGACTGGAAGGGGTTGAAAGTGTCCGGACTGGAAGGGGGGGAAAGTGTCTGGACTGGAAGGGGGTGAAAGTGTCCGGACTGGAAGGGGGTGAAAGTGTCCGGACTGGAAGGGGGGGAAAGTGTCCGGACTGGAAGGGGGTGAAAGTGTCCGGACTGGAAGGGGGGGAAAGTGTCCGGACTGGAAGGGGGTGAAAGTGTCCGGACTGGAAGGGGGTGAAAGTGTCCGGACTGGAAGGGGGGAAAGTGTCCGGACTGGAAGGGGGTGAAAGTGTCCGGACTGGAAGGGGGGAAAGTGTCCGGACTGGAAGGGGGTGAAAGTGTCCGGACTGGAAGGGGGTGAAAGTGTCCGGACTGGAAGGGGGTGAAAGTGTCCGGACTGGAAGGGGGTGAAAGTGTCCGGACTTGAAGGGGGGGGAAAGTGTCCGGACTGGAAGGGGGTGAAAGTGTCCAGACTGGAAGGGGGGAAAGTGTCCGGACTGGAAGGGGGTGAAAGTGTCCGGACTGGAAGGGGGTGAAGTGTCCGGACTGGAAGGGGGTGAAAGTGTCCGGACTGGAAGGGGGGAAAGTGTCTGGACTGGAAGGGGGTGAAAGTGTCCGGACTGGAAGGGGGTGAAAGTGTCTGAACTGGAAGGTGGGGAAAGTGTCCGGACTGGAAGGGGGTGAAAGTGTCCGGACTGGAATGGGGGAAAGTGTCCGGACTGGAAGGGGGTGAAAGTGTCCGGACTGGAAGGGGGGAAAGTGTCCGGACTGGAAGGGGTTGAAAGTGTCCGGACTGGAAGGGGGGGAAAGTGTCTGGACTGGAAGGGGGTGAAAGTGTCCGGACTGGAAGGGGGTGAAAGTGTCCGGACTGGAAGGGGGGGAAAGTGTCCGGACTGGAAGGGGGAAAGTGTCCGGACTGGAAGGGGGGAAAGTGTCTGGACTGGAAGGGGGTGAAAGTGTCCGGACTGGAAGGGGGTGAAAGTGTCCGGACTGGAAGGGAGTGAAAGTGTCCGGACTTGAAGGGGGGGGAAAGTGTCCGGACTGGAAGGGGGTGAAAGTGTCCAGACTGGAAGGGGGGAAAGTGTCCGGACTGGAAGGGGGTGAAAGTGTCCGGACTGGAAGGGGGTGAAGTGTCCGGACTGGAAGGGGGTGAAAGTGTCCGGACTGGAAGGGGGTGAAAGTGTCTGAACTGGAAGGGGGGGAAAGTGTCTGGACTGGAAGGGGGTGAAAGTGTCCGGACTGGAATGGGGGAAAGTGTCCGGACTGGAAGGGGGTGAAAGTGTCCGGACTGGAAGGGGGGAAAGTGTCCGGACTGGAAGGGGTTGAAAGTGTCCGGACTGGAAGGGGGGGAAAGTGTCTGGACTGCAAGGGGGTGAAAGTGTCCGGACTGGAAGGGGGTGAAAGTGTCCGGACTGGAAGGGGGTGAAAGTGTCCGGACTGGAAGGGGGGGAAAGTGTCCGGACTGGAAGGGGGTGAAAGTGTCCGGACTGGAAGTGGGGGAAAGTGTCCGGACTTGAAGGGGGGGAAAGTGTCCGGACTGGAAGGGGGTGAAAGTGTCCGGACTGGAAGGGGGTGAAAGTGTCCGGACTGGAAGGGGGTGAAAGTGTCCGGACTGGAAGTGGTTAAAAAATCAAATTTCGTCATAAATTTTGGCCAAAATGTATTCTGCTCCGTGACTTTGCTATAAAAAGAATCCCGATACGTGTAAATTAATTGGTTTACGTGAAAGTTATAGCGTCTACAAATGGCAGTATAGATACTGGGATTTTTTTTTTTTATACTAGTAATGGCGCCGATCAGCAACTTATATCAGGACTGCGGCGGGCATTCTGATAGTGGAGGGGAACTGACTTGGTGTCACTGACATCCCTAGTGACACCAATACAGTGGTCGGTGCTAATAAAAAGCGCTGAGGCTGTACTAATGGCACTGGGTAGGAAGGGATTAACATGTGGGGCGATCAAAGGGTTAACTGTGTGCTGGGTGTGTTTTACTAGGGAGAGGCAGAGAGATACAAAGCAGCATGTCCTTGCCGGCAGCAGAGAGACCTGTGTTGTTTAGACACAGGTCTCTCCCCTGCAGGGGTGGACTGACAACTCATGAGGCCCCCGGGTAATAGGGGATCATGGGGCACCTGTGGGAAGAAACCCACACAGGTACAGGAAGAACATGCAAACTCCAGGCAGGTGGTGCCGTGGTTTGGATCTGAACCAATGACACTAATGAACAATGAACTAATGACACTAGGCAGAAGTGCTAACCACTTAGCCACTGTTGAGTTTCTGGTAGATGCAAGCAGGCTGAATCAGTTGGGTTGGGATTTGAACCAACAATCCAGGTACTGGTAGGTGGAAGGGCTAACCAATTAGCCACTGATCAGTTCCCAGCAGATGCATGCAGGCTGAATCAGTTGGGATTTGAACCAACAAACCCTGGTACCGGCAAGTGGAAGGGCTAACCACTTAGCCACTGTTCAGTTTCTGGTAGATGCATGCAGGCTGAATCCGTTGAGTTGGGATTTGAACCAACAACCCTATTACTGGCATGTAAAAGGCCTAACCGCTTAGCCACTGATCAGTTTCCAGTAGATGCATGCAGGCCAAATCAGTTGGGTTGGAGTTTGAACCAACAACCCTAGTATTGGCAGGTGGAAGGGCTAACCACTGTTCAGTTTCTGGTAGATGCATGCAGGCCAAGTCAGTTGGGTTGGGATTTGAACCAACAACCCTAGTATTGGCATGTGGAAGAACTAACCACCTAGCCACTGTTGAGTTTCTGGTAAATGCATACAGGCTGAATCTGTTGTGTCTGAACCAACAACCCTAGTACTGGCAGGTTGAAGGGCTAACCACTTAGCCACTGTTGAGTTTCTGGTAGAGGCATGCAGGCTGAATCAGTTGGGTTGGAATTTGAACCAACAACCCTGGTACCGGCAAGTGGAAGGGCTAACCACTTAGCCACTGTTCAGTTTCTGGTAGATGCATGCAGGCCAAGTCAGTTGGGTTTTGAATCAACAACCCTGGTATTGGCATGTGGAAGAACTAACCACCTAGCCACTGTTGAGTTTCTGGTAGATGCATGCAGGCTGAATCCGTTGAGTTGGGATTTGAACCAACAACCCTGGTACTGGCAAGTGGAAAGGCTAACCAACAACCCTATTACTGGCATGTGGAAGGGCTAAACGCTTAGCCACTGATCAGTTTCCAGTAGATGCATGCAGGCCAAATCAGTTGGGTTGGAATTTTAACCAACAACCCTGGTACTAGCAGGTGGAAGGGCTAAACACTTAGCCACTGTTGAGTTTCTGGTAGATGCATGTAGGCTGAATCAGTTGGGTTGGGATTTGAGCCAACAACCCCGGTACAGGCAGATTGAAGGTTCAAGGCTAACCAACAACCCTATTACTGGTACGTGGAAGGGCTAACCGCTTAGCCACTGATCAGTTTCCAGTAGAGGCATGCAGGCCAAATCAGTTGGGTTGGAATTTGAACCAACAACCCTGGTACCGACAAGTGGAAGGGCTAACCACTTAGCCACTGTTGAGTTTCTGGTAGAGGCATGCAGGCCAAATCAGTTGGATTGGGATTTGAACCAACAACCCTGGTACCGACAAGTGGAAGGGCTAACCACTTAGCCACTGTTGAGTTTCTGGTAGAGGCATGCAGGCCAAATCAGTTTGATTGGGATTTGAACCAACAACCCTGGTACCGACAAGTGGAAGGGCTAACCACTTAGCCACTGTTGAGTTTCTGGTAGAGGCATGCAGGCCGAATCAGTTGGGTTGGGATTTGAACCAACAACCCTGGTACTAGCAAGTGGAAGGGCTAATCAACAACCCTATTACTGGCATTGGAAAGGCTAACCACTTAGCCACTGTTGAGTTTCTGGTAGAGGCATGCAGGCCGAATCAGTTGGCTTGGAATTTGAACCAACAACCCTACTACTGTTACAAAATGAAAGATTCCCTGCTAAAAAAAAAGCGAAAGAAGCCCGAAACCGATAAAATGATAAGTTGCAATCTATGGCATATTTTTTCTGTGCCGACTCTAACGGCTGTCGCTGCAACAGGTCACTTTGGCACTGAAATAGTGAATCCCCCCTCCCTTTCCCTTTCGCCGCCATCACCTCAGTGTCCAGTAGGGGGCGCCCACATCCCCCCCTCCTTTCTTGATCTGGGCTGCTTGATGCATCCTCTCCTTGCACAGCCTCTGCTGCCAGTGGCTTCCTCAGTCACATGGGTTATGTGTGTGAGTTTAAAAGAGCCTAAATGCAGTGTAGCCGGTGCAGTGGAGGCTTTCAGATGCCCGTTGGGAAGTGCTGCATGGTGGATTTATTCTGACAGAGGAAGGGGACCGAGGAGGAGGAGGAGGAGGAGGAGGAAGGAGGAGGACAGCACCCATTACTCTTCTTCTTCTGCAGCTCAACACTGTAAGTAAAAAAAAAAAGAAAAATCTGGATGTCTGCTTTCACATCGCAGCGAAATGCTTCTACATGTTTATTGCAAAATCATCAAGGACACAAGTGATGGTGCGGCGAGATGGAGCCTGGATGGGTGGGTGGGGGGTGGTGGGCATCCTTCTGGTCCTCTGGTGGAGGTGGTGGTGGAGGAGATGGTGCTGGTGGTGGAGGAGATGGTTGGTGGTGGTGGTAGTAGAGGAGATGGTGCTGGTGGTGGTGGTGGAGGAGATGGTGCTGGTGGAGGAGATGGTGGAGATGGTGGTGGTGGTGATGGTGGTGGAGGAGATGGTGGAGGTGGTGGTGGAGGAGGAGATGGTGAAGGTGGTGGTGGAGGAGATGGTGGTGGTGGAGATGGTGGTGGCAGAGGAGATGGTGGAGATGGTGGAGGTGCTGGTGGAGGTGGTGGTGGTGGAGATGGTGGAGGTGGTGGTGTTGGGGGACGAGGATGCAGTTTCCACAACTGATGAGCAATTAAACTTGAAAGGGAGTGGCAGCGCTGAGAAAACAGAAGGGGGGCACCGTGCGCCAGCGGTGGGGCACCTGGTGCCGGAACCTTTGGACTTTCTCCAACCTCCGGCGTCTTCTGGATGGATTTTTGTTTTTTTTTTTTTGAAGATTTTTCCCGGCTCACCCAAGTTTTTTCTTATTCCAGGATAAGAGTTGGCGCCCTGCACAATTTACATTTTTTCCTTGCAGTGGGGGGGCTGAAGAAGTCGTGTCGGCCGAAATGGGGTGCCGGTTTGGATGAACACCACCACACCCCCCCTTCTTCCCCCCACCCCCTGGGGTGTTGCGTTGTTCCGCCACCAGCCCAGCGTAGCTGTGTGATCCCCGCGCCGTGCTCCCAGATGGAGAGCTTGGCTTAATTGTCAGATTTCTGTTTAATGGGGGGGAAGGGGGGGTCTGCTGCGAGCGTCTGCTTAAAAGCGCAACTTCAAAGCGTGGATGTGTGTTCTCGCCCGCGCCGCTTCTCCCCGGGTCACAGGGAAACGTTTAGCCGTGTTAACAGCGCCGGGGATCGCCTGGCGGCTTCTGGCTCACAGCTCCCCTTCACCGTCCTCTTCTTTTTTGTTTCTTTTTTGTTTTGTTTTGTTTTACGAGACGGCGGAGGATGATGAAAGCGTTAAAGCAGCGCATTGTGTTTATGTATTTGTTCCTTCCGATCATTAAAAGGCAAAAAACGTTCAGCAGGTTAACCCCGTGTGTGTGGGAGCCGCATGGAGGATGCAGGCTGGGGCTCCTTTAAGAAAAAAAAATGTTCTTTTCTTTTATTAAGGTTTTTTGTTTTTTTAAATCTTTAATATTTTAACAAAAAGTTAGTCACTGCGACCCGAACCGACCACCGCGTGCCCCCCAGATGATGGGGATCTATGTCGGGGGGTTCTGTCTATATATCCATCCATTGATCCATCCATCCATCCACTGATCGATCTCTCCCCTATCCATCCATCTATCTATCTATCTATTGATCCATCCACTGATCAATATCTATCTATCTATCTATCTATCTATCTATCTATCTATCTATCTATCTATCTATTATCTATCTATCTATCTATTATCTATCTATCTATCTATCTATCTATCTATCTATTATCTATTATCTATCTATCTATCTATCTATCTATCTATCTATCTATCTATCTATTATCTATCTATTATCTATCTATCTATCTATCTATCTATTATCTATCTATCTATCTATCTATCTATCTATCTATTATCTATCTATCTATCTACCTATTATCTATCTATCTATCTATCTATCTATCTATCTATTATCTATCTATCTATCTATCTATCTATCTATCTATTATCTATCTATCTATCTACCTATTATCTATCTATTATCTATCTATCTATCTATCTATCTATCTATCTATCTATCTATCTATCTATTATCTATCTATCTATCTATCTATCTATCTATCTATCTATCTATTATCTATCTATCTATCTATCTATCTTCTATCTATCTATCTATCTATCTATCTATCTATCTATCTATCTATCTATCTATTATCTATCTATCTATCTATCTATCTATTATCTATCTATCTATCTATCTATCTATCTATCTATTATCTATCTATCTATCTATCTATCTATCTATTATCTATCTATTATCTATCTATCTATTATCTATCTATCTATCTATCTATCTATTATCTATCTATCTATCTATCTATCTATCTATCTATCTATCTATTATCTATCTATTATCTATCTATCTATCTATCTATCTATCTATCTATCTATCTATCTATCTATCTATCTATTATCTATCTATCTATCTATCTATCTATTATCTATCTATTATCTATCTATCTATCTATCTATCTATCTATCTATCTATCTATTATCTATCTATTATCTATCTATCTATCTATCTATCTATCTATCTATCTATCTATCTATCTATCTATTATCTATCTATTATCTATCTATTATCTATCTATCTATCTATCTATCTATCTATCTATTATCTATCTATCTATCTATCTATCTATCTATCTATCTATCTATTATCTATCTATCTATCTATTATCTATCTATCTATCTATCTATCTATCTATCTATTATCTATCTATCTATCTATCTATCTATCTATCTATCTATCTATCTATCTATTATCTATCTATTATCTATCTATCTATCTATCTATCTATCTATCTATCTATCTATCTATCTATCTATCTATCTATTATCTATCTATTATCTATCTATCTATTATCTATCTATCTATCTATCTATCTATCTATCTATCTATCTGTCTATCTATTATCTATCTATTATCTATCTATCTATCTATCTATCTATCTATCTATCTATTATCTATCTATCTATCTGTCTATCTATCTATGTATCTATCTATTATCTATCTATCTATCTATCTATCTATCTATCTATCTATTATCTATCTATCTATCTATCTATCTATCTATCTATCTATTATCTATCTATCTATCTATCTATCTATCTATCTATCTATCTATCTATTATCTATCTATCTATTATCTATCTATCTATCTATCTATCTATCTATCTATTATCTATCTATTATCTATCTATCTATCATCTATCTATTATCTATCTATCTATCTATCTATCTATCTATCTATCTATCTATCTATCTATCTATCATCTATCTATCTATCTATCTATCTATCTATCTATCTATCTATCTATTATCTATCTATCTATCTATTATCTATTATCTATCTATCTATCTATCTATCTATTATCTATCTATTATCTATCTATCTATCTATTATCTATTATCTATCTATTATCTATCTATCTATCTATTATCTATTATCTATCTATTATCTATCTATCTATCTATCATCTATCTATCTATCTATCTATCTATCTATCTATCTATCTATCTATTATCTATCTATCTATCTATCTATCTATCTATCTATCTATCTATTATCTATTATCTATCTATCTATTATCTATCTATCTATCTATCTATTATCTATCTATTATCTATCTATCTATCTATCTATCTATTATCTATCTATTATCTATCTATTATCTATCTATCTATTATCTATCTATCTATCTATTATCTATCTATCTATCTATTATCTATCTATCATCTATCTATCTATCTATCTATTATCTATTTATCTATTATCTATCTATCTATCTATCTATCTATCTATCTATTATCTATCTATCTATCTATTATCTATCTATCCATTATCTATCTATCTATCTATCTATCTATCTATCTATCTATCTATCTATCTATCTATCTATCCATTATCTATCTATCTATCTATCTATCTATCTATCTATCTATCTATCTATTATCTATTTATCTATCTATCTATTATCTATTATCTATCTATTATCTATTATCTATCTATCTATTATCTATCTATCTATTATCTATCTATCTATCTATCTATCTATCTATCTATTATCTATCTATCTATCTATCTATCTATCTATCTATCTATCTATCTATCTATCTATCTCTCTCTCTCTCTCTGTATAAACACCCCGATCTCCCAGCACACCGGATTGGATTCTTTGATCCCGGTCCATGATCCAGCCTGGATTTCTCCCCTCTTTTTCCCGCAATGTTCTCCCTGTCCTGGTGATGCCCCATTGGTGAACATCCATAGAACATTCCAGGGAATATTTGTTCCCTTTGGCTCCCTCATCTCCTGCCTTCCTATCACGAGACGTTGGAAGAGTCTGGAATATCTGTCACATCCCGTCACGGTTGTCCGTTCAGCGCGTCTCTCTTTAGTGCGGAGAACGTTTACATATCGCGGCCTTTTTTTTTTTTTTTTTCCGTTCCTTGAAAGTTCCACCATAAAGTATATTCTGATGAAGGTTTCTGGGTGTTTTTTGGGTGTTTTTTGGGGTGTTTTTGCGGGCTCCCTCCGTGGCGTCTGGCGAATCGGCGTTTGGCGCGCGTGGAAGAGATTGCGCGTCCGCCTGTCGGCTTTCAGCGTAAAGCAGATTAAGTCTTATTTACTCGCAATATTTCTTCCCGGAAGACGTGAAATGTGACTGGTATCAGGCAGGACATGTTTTCCTTCCACAGTTCTGTTTTTTTTTTAAGGGCTGATACTGGATTTTCTCAAGTTTATTAACGTTGATTGTATTGTCACTGGAAAAGCGAGGTTTTTTTTATTTTTTTATTTTTTTTTTTTATTTTTTTTTTGTAATAGACGTCTATGTTTGTCCAAGAATGCTCTTCAGGGAAGTAAATTAATATTTACAGAAACCATGCATGCTGTAGACAGTACGTGGAAATGATTCGAGATACCAGCTGCTGCTCCATTAACTATTGCTTGTTATCCGGAGGTGTTTTGTAATACTTTGCAGCTTCCCCAAACTTTTTTTTTTTTGCTTTTATTCTTGCTTGGTTTGGATTACTTTTTTTTTTTATATTTTTGCATATTTATTTATTTTTTATTTTTATTTTTTTTCTTGTTTAGTGCTTTATTACTTTTTGCCTTTTTTTTGTGCACATTTACTGTGTATTTTTATTTATTTATTTATTTATTTATTTATTTATTTTTAGTGTTTTGTTAGTTATTTTTATAATTTTTTTGGCATATTTAGGTATTTTTCTTTTTTTCTGCACATTTACTGTATTTTTTTTATTTATTTATTTTTAGTGTTTTGTTAGTTTATTTGTATTTTTTTTTTTTTTGCATATTCAGTTATTTTTCTTCTTTTCTGCACATTTTACTGTTTTTTTTTTTTTGTTTGTTTAGTGTTTTGTTAGTTTTCTTTTGGCATATTTATCTATTTTAGTTTTAGGTGACAACACAGGAACACAATTGAGAGACAGCGCATTGTCACTCTGTAACAGGAAGTGTCTGAAGGTGGCAGGATCACCAGTGGTGAATTGGTGGACTATGCCTATGTCATATGCGTTGAAATGCGTTGAAACGGCCACTTGTAGTCCCTATCAGATTAGTTTTTAGGGTTTTTTTTTCTCATTTAGTTTGTTTTTTTTTAGTTAGTTACTTTTAGTTAGTTTAGTTTGTTACTTTTTTGTATATTGTTGGCATATTCATTTTTTGTTTAGTGTTTTTTTTTTAGTTGTTTTTTTTGCTTTTCTTTTTTGTTTAGTGTTTTTTTTTTTAGTTGTGTTTTTTTATTTTTTTATTTAGTGTTTTATTACTTTTGTGTGTTTTTTTGCTTTTCTTTTTTTTTATAGTTTTTTTTTAGTTGTGTTTTTTTGCTTTTATTTTTTTTATTTAGTGTTTTATTACTTTGTGTGTTTTTGTTTGCTTTTCTTTTTTGTTTAGTGTTTCTTTAGTTGTGTTTTGTTTTCTTTTTTTATTTATTGTTTTATTACTTTTGTGTGTTTTTTTTTCTTTTCTTTTTTTTTAGTTGTTTTTTTTTTGCTTTTCTTTTTTATTTAGTGTTTTATTACTTTTGTGTGTTTTGTTTGCTTTCCTTTTTTGTTTAGTGTTTTTTTTATTGTGTTTTGGTTTTTGCTTTTCTTTTTTGTTTAGTGTTTTTTTTTTGTTGTGTTTTTTTTTTAAGCTTTTCTTTTTTGTTTATTTTTTTAGTTGTTTTTTTTTTAGCTTTTCTTTTTTGTTTAGTGTTTTTTTAGTTTTGTTTTGTTTGCTTTTCTTTTTTGTTTAGTTTTTTTTGTGTTTTTTTTTCTTTTCTTTTTTGTTTAGTGTTTTATTACTTTTGTGTTGTTTTTTTTTTACATTTACTAATTTTTTTTTCTTGTTTAGTTTTTTCTTACTTTTTTTTTCACATTTACTGGTTTTTTTTTTACTGTTTAGTACTTTTCATTTATTTTTATTTTTTTTATATATATATTTGTATTTCGCTCATACAGTGTCTACTTTATTTTTTTTCCTTGTGTGGTGTAATGCCTTATAAACGTTTGGTTATGTTTAAACTTTTGAATCATTTTTTTTTTTTTCTTTTTCAATTCGCGTTTTGACACTTTTGACTTTTTTTTTTTCCCGCATCGACCATAAGAGATGCCTGTAGGTAGTTGATCGTGACTTAGCCATAGCCAGCGGCGAGGGAGCTGTTAACCCTTCGAATCCACTTGGAGCTTTAAAAAGTAAATAAGAAAAAAAAAATTCTGCAGAAGGACAAGAATTCCAGGCGTAGATGCCGCAGCAGAAACTTTGGCGCCGTTTTGGTTTCAGAGCGGACCCAGGGAGCGCATTGGGGAATTAGTCGTGTTTGCTTTCCAGAGCCGTCGTTCGTAATTGTGGCCCTCAGCGCCTAACGCGACGTGGATGTGAAGTGACGGCTCCTTCCCCGTCGCAGGGACGGCGTCCGTGTCTTGCAGGGACGGGAAAAAGAATTTAGCTTGTCATGTTTCTGTTTTGGCGTCCGGAATGCGAGAGAGCGAGCGAGCGGCGGGGAAGTCGGCGAAATGCTCCGATTTGGCAGAAAGTTACACCGAGTTAACTATTTTAGAGACCTGACGCAAGCCGTACCTGCGGAGCGCAGCGATTGGTCGCAGGGTTCCCTCAATCTCGTTTTCCACTTAGGTTGGCTTGAGTTTGGATCGTTAATCGTCTGGCCCCCGGGGGGGGGGGGGAGTTGGCACTTGGAGTTCGATGTAAACCCGTCCTCTGTGTATAATAAACAGATCGTTACATTTATATAGAACAATGCTGTTTTCACCTATTTTTACTCCTTTGTTCCGTCTCGGTGCTCCTGATCTCCAGCGGACTATTTGCAGCCATTTCCCGTCTCTTTCCGTTCAGGGCAGGGGCAGACTGACAACTCATGGGGCCCCCGGGCAATAGGGGATCATGGGGCCCCTGTGTCCTTGCCCATACTCAAAGCACACCCAAAAAAGCCTATAAAAGGTACCAGGGGCATTTCATGGGGGCCCCTACTGACCCCGGGCCCTCGGGCAGTGCCCGAGTGCTCGAATGGTCAGTCCGCCCCTGGTTCAGAGCAGATCTCCTGACAGTGACAACGGTGGACCGGGTCCATCTAAAGAGTTTTAAAAATCTGATTATTTATTTATTATTATTTTATTTCAGGTGCTTAGTTTACATATATATTGTACATTCGCATCAGTCCCCGCCCCCGAGGAGCGTACAGGCTAAGGTCCCTAACTCACATTCATACGTACACATACAGGAGCCAATGAACCTACCGGCAGGTCTTTGGAATGTGTGAGGAAACCAGAGATTCCGGAGGAAACCCGCACAGGGAGAATACTTGTGTCCTCCATGAGCCCTGTGTGCCAAGGTGACAACACAGGAACACAATTGAGAGACAGCACATTGTCACCCTGTAACAGGAAGTGTCTGAACGTGGCAGGATCTGGTGGACTATGCCTATGGCATGGGCATTAAAATGGCCACTTATAGTCCCTATCAGAAGGCCATGTAAAAGGGTGACAACACTTTGTCTCTGTCTCCCAATTGTGCTCCTGTGTTGTCACCCTATAGCAAGAATTTGTTGAACATGGCAGGATCACCAGCGGTGAACTGGTGGACTATGCCTATGTCATGGGCATTGAAATGGCCATTTGTAGTCCCTATCAGAAGGCCATGTGACAGGGTGACAACGCTTTGTCTCTGTCTCCCAATTGTGCTCCTGTGTTGTCACCCTATAGCAGGAGTTTGTTGAACATGGCAGGATCACCAGCAGTGAACTGGTGGACTACGCCTATGTCATGGGCATTGAAATGGCCGCCTGCAGTCCCTATCAGAAGCCCATGTGACAGGGTGACAACACAGGAACACAATTGGGAGACAGAGACAAAGCGTTGTCACCTTTTTACATGGGCTTCTGATAGGAACCAAGTGGCCATTTCAATGCACATGACATAGGCATAGTGCACCAGTTCACTGCTGGTGATCCTGCCATGTTCAACAAACTCCTGCTATAGGGTGACAACACAGGAGCACAATTGGGAGACAGAAACAAAGTGTTGTCACCCTATAACAGGAAGTGCCTGAACATAGCAGGATCACCAGCAGTAGAGTGGTGCACTATGCCTGAGTTGTGTGTGTTGAAACAACCACTTGTAGTCTCCATCAGCCTATATGCCAAGGTGGCAACGCAGGAGAACAACTGGGGAAAAAAGACAGAGTGTTGCCACCTTATAACAGGAAGTGTATGAACATGGCAGGATCACCAGCGGTGGTCTGGTGCCTTATGCCTCAGTCATGTGTGTTGAAATGGCCACTTGTAGTCTCCATCAGCTTCTGTGCCAAGGTGACAACACAGGAGCACATTTGGAAGACAGAGACAGAGCGTTGTCACCCTATAACAGGAAGTGTCTGAACATAGTAGGCTCACCCGCAGTGGAGTGGTTCACTATGCCTGAGTCATGTCTATTAAAACGATTACATGTAGTCACCATCAGAAGCCCATGTGACAACGCAGAGAAACAACTAAAAAAAAGGAAGTGTTGTCACCCTATAACAGGAAGTGTCTGAACAAGTATCTGTATGGCGGGATCACCAGTGATTATTTCAATAAAAGCTGCAGGATTTACAATGCTGAGAATGACTTTTGACATGCCGTTAACATGTTAATGTATCACTTTATATGGGTTGTGATGTCGGGAGGAGGGGCTCTCAATCATGCAGCACTGTGATTGGCTGCACAGTGCTGATGTTATCAAGAGCCTGTCATACTGTACTTGTCCTTCGGTCCAATGGAGCGCATCTCAGAACAAGACAGTAGCAAATGTAGTTGGCAGCTGGATGTAAAGGCCCGCCCACCCTGCCATCCCATGTACTTTATATTGCCCAAAGGATTGTCCCTGCCCTCCTAGTCATGTGATTCAGGTGCTCCAATCCCCTCCATATCATGTGATTTAGGTGTTCCAATCCCCTCCATATCATTTGATTCAGGTGTTCCAATCCCCTCCGTATCATGTGATTCAGGTGTTCCAATCCCCTCCGTATCATGTGATTCAGGTGTTCCAATCCCCTCCGTATCATGTGATTCAGGTGTTCCAATCCCCTCCGTATCATGTGATTCAGGTGTTCCAATCCCCTCCGTATCATGTGAATCAGGTGTTCCAATCCCCTCCGTATCATGTGATTCAGGTGTTCCAATCCCCTCTGTATCATGTGATTCAGGTGTTCCAATCCCCTCCGTATCATGTGATTCAGGTGTTCCAATCCCCTCCATATCATGTGATTCAGGTGTTCCAATCCCCTCCATATCATGTGATTCTGGTGTTCCAATCCCCTCCATATCATGTGATTAAGGTGCTCCAATCCCCTCCATATCATGTGATTCAGGTGTTCCAATCCCCTCCATGGACACAAGTGTATACAATCATCCCCTAAGCATGCAGACTGCTTCTTCAAACATTGGTGAAAGAATGGGTCGCTCTCAGGAGCTCAGTGACTCCAAGCGTGGTCCCGTGATAGGTGGCCACCTGGGCAATAAGTCCATCCGTGACATTTCCTGGCTACTAAATATTCCACGCTCAACTGTTAGTGGGATTATAACAAAGTGGAAGCAACTGGGAACAACAGCAACTCAGCCATCAAGTGGTAGGATACGTCACATGACAGGGCGGGGTCAGCGCATGTCACCAACTGTCTGCAGAGTCAATAGATAAAGACCTCCAAACTTGGTGTGGCCTTCAGATGAGCCCAACAACAGTGTGTAGAGAGCTTCATGGAATGGGTTTCCATGGCCGAGCAGCTGCATCCAAGCCTTCCATCACCAAGTGCAATGCAAAGTGTTGGATGCCGTGGTGTAAAGCACGCCGCCACTGGACTCTAGAGCAGTGGAGACATGTTCTCTGGAGTGACCAATCACGCTTCTCTGTCTGGCAATCCAATGGACATGTCTGGGTTTGGCGGTTGCCAGGAGAACAGTATTTGCCTGACTGCATTGTGCCAAGTGTAAAGTTTGGTGGAGGGGGGATTATGGTGTGGGGTTGTTTTTCAGGGGTTGGGCTTGGCCCCCTAGTTCCAGTGAAGGGAACTCTTAAGGCGACATTTTGGACAATTTCATGCTCCCAACTTTGTGGGAAGAGTTTGGGGATGGCCCCTTCCTGTTCCAACATGACTGCGCACCAGTGCACAAAGCAAGGTCCATAAAGACATGGAGGAGCCAGTTTGGGGTGGAGGAACTTGACTGTCCTGCACAGAGTCCTGACCTCAACCCCATAGAACACCTTTGGGATGAATTAGAGTGGAGACTGCGAGCCAGGCCTCCTCCCCCGACATCAGTGCCTGACCTGACAAATGTGCTTCTGGAAGAATGGTCCAACCTTCCCATAGACACCCTCCTAAACCTTGTGGACGGCCTTCCCAGAAGAGTTGAAGCTGTTATAGCTGCAAAGGGCGGGGCCAACTCAATATTGAACCCTACGGACTAAGACTGGGGGGTCGTTAAAGGTCATGTGCGTGGAAAGGGCGGGGCCAACTCAATATTGAACCCTACGGACTAAGACTGGGGGGCCATTAAAGGTCATGTGCGTGGAAAGGGCGGGGCCAACTCAATATTGAACCCTACGGACTAAGACTGGGGGGTCGTTAAAGGTCATGTGCGTGGAAAGGGCGGGGCCAACTCAATATTGAACCCTACGGACTAAGACTGGGGGGCCATTAAAGGTCATGTGCGTGGAAAGGGCGGGGCCAACTCAATATTGAACCCTACGGACTAAGACTGGGGGGCCATTAAAGGTCATGTGCGTGGAAAGGGCGGGGCCAACTCAATATTGAACCCTACGGACTAAGACTGGGGGGCCATTAAAGGTCATGTGCGTGGAAAGGGCGGGGCCAACTCAATATTGAACCCTACGGACTAAGACTGGGGGGCCATTAAAGGTCATGTGCGTGGAAAGGGCGGGGCCAACTCAATATTGAACCATACGGACTAAGCCTGGGGGGCCATTAAAGGTCATGTGCGTGGAAAGGGCGGGGCCAACTCAATATTGAACCATACGGACTAAGCCTGGGGGGCCATTAAAGGTCATGTGCGTGGAAAGGGTGGGGCCAACTTAATATTGAACCATACGGACTAAGCCTGGGGGGCCATTAAAGGTCATACTGCGGGCAATGTATTGTATGTACGTAGCTGTTTTAAATGGGTCAAAAAATCTGATATTTTAGCGATTCCATCTTCTTCAGGATGGTTTTTCCTTCTCCGGGTACAAGGTTTACTTGCGCTCCGTTCACATTTCAGCTGCACGCGTTCACGGAATGCTCCAAAAATGCGCGTCTTGCTTGTGGTGCCATTTATCGTTCAATAGCCGCACGCAACAAAAGGGGTAACAAATGCGCTGTAAAAAGACGCTCAAACCTCAATGCCCCGAAAGGTGCAAGGGCTTCTTTGTCGCCATTGAAAAGAACGGGATGCCCTATGTGTGTTGCGAAAAAAAGTGCGAGAAAACGGGCGCCAGAGCGACGTGCAGATGAGAATGGGGCCCCGACTGTAACACTCAGCCAGTCATCTTCCCGAGGAAATAAGGGGCCGATTCATGAACGCTCTCAGGCAATGTTCTGCATTCTTTACAGCTTCGCCTATTTATCAGGCTGTTCCGGTCAGTTTCCTCCCCCATTTTCTCCGCATTTTTCGGCGCAGGAGAAAATAATCCGCCAAAATGCGAATGAATTTCAAACCGTTTATAAAGACTTTTTTTTACTTTTTCAATCCTTAAAATTTCCGCTGACCGATACCGGGCGCCATCCGCCATCCGCCATTTCTAATGGAGAAATCTGCTTATATTCCCCCCCCCCCATGAATCTGTTACAAAGTTTCTTCCTGGGAGATCCTCCCAGTAGCAGCCACTTCCTGTTGCAGGCTGACAACGCTAAGCTGATGCCTAGCTGTTGACAGCAGCGTTGTCAGCCTGGGGTGGGCGCTCTTTCAGTTGGCTGTTGGGCTGTTCATCAGGTCTATGACATAGGCAGCCTTAGGGCCAGCTAATGGGACTCATATACCAGACTGACAACAGCGCTAAACAGGGGCGGACTGACCATTTAGGAACTCGGCACTGCCCGAGGGCCCGGGGTCAGTAGGGGGCCCCATGAGATGCCCCTGGTACCTTTCATGGGCTTTTTTGGGTGTGGTTTGAGTGTGGCCATGGACACAGGGGCCCCATGACCCCCTATTGCCCGGGGGGAGCCCTATAAGTTGTCAGTCAGTAGGGGGCCCCATGAGATGCCCCTGGTACCTTTCATGGGCTTTTTTGGGTGTGGTTTGAGTGTGGGCGTGGACACAGGGTCCCGGGGTCAGTAGGGGGTCCCATGAGATGCCCCTGGTACCTTTCATAGTCTTTTTCATAGGCTTTTTTGGGTGTGGGCGAGGACACGGGGGCCCCATTATCCCCTATTGCCCAGGGGCCCCATGAGTTGTCAGTCCACCCCACACTCAAACCACACCCACAAAAGCCTATGAAAGGTACCACGGGCATCTCATGGGGCCCCCTACTGACCCCGGGACCCTGTGTCCACGCCCACACTCAAACCACACCCAAAAAAGCCTATGAAAGGTACCAGGGGCATCTCATGGGGCCCCCTTACTGACCCCGGGCCCTCGGGCACTGTTTGAGTGCTCGAACGGTCAGTACGCCCCTGGTTGTGACGCAGCAGCTTAGCGTTGTCACCCTCCAACAGGAAGTGGCAGGACCTCCAGGTAAGAGACTCACAGCAAGGATATTCTTTAAGGCGGCATTAATCCCATTGTATTGAATTTTATCCATTCTTGAATGTGGTGGCTGCATTAGTTTTCTTTTTAGGGTTTCTCTCCTTCATTTTCACGTGGTGATCCGGCCTGTAAGTCTGTTTTTTTTTTTTTTCCAAAAGAACAAGCTCTCCTACAGATGTAGCCGTTAGAGGGTTGTGACAAACCATTTACCCGTGACAGGGGTGCTTACAGTGATCAGCTTTTATTTATTGATGTAAAAAGGAAAAGAAAAAAAAAACTCTTTGCTGTAACGGATTATAAAGTGTTAGCTGGGGTTTGGCTTCAATTTGTTAGTGTATCTAAATCTGCTAGTCCATCTAATGCAGGCCATACATGGGTGGGATTCCGAACGATTTTTCGTACAAAAATCAAACGTCGTTCGCTCAGTAATCCGATGGCGCCATCAATGATTTCGAAAATCAAACGACCGAGTCATAAAGTTCCCCCCATATAACAGGTGAGACTTCTATTCCTTCCAGGTCACGGCTCATGGCGCAGATTCTTATCAGAAAAACGATCGTACGATTTGACCATCATTGAGTCGAAAATCGGTCGTTTTTCATGAAGTTTACAACATGACCGATCACCGAAAAGGGGGAGGAGCCACAAAAATTGTCCGGTGTCATTGACCCCACTAACAGAGCGAAAAACGGCCGATTATTCTTAGGTCGAATTTTGACCCATGTACAGTTGTGTCCAAAATTATTCAACCCCCAATGCTGTAAAGGGGTTTAGGGACTATAGTGTACATTTGGAATTGTATTCAGAATCAAATCCTACAAGGACGTTGTAACTACCCAAATGCAACTAAAATGACATCAATTGTTTATGTAATACAGTAGTAAATGGTTCTTATGTGGTTTCTTCATTGCCACAATTATTCAACCCCTTAAAGACTACCACTCTGAAGAACAGAGGTTCATACAGGTGCTTTCCATCAGGTATTGAAAACACCTGTGGATGTCACCGAGCAGCAATCAAGCATAATAAGCACCAATTAGGCAGCTTTAAAATGACTGTGATACTCAGCTCCTTCTAGACATTTACTGGTGTGGTTACAAACATGGTGAAGGCAAGAGAATGGTCCAGGAAGACAAGAGAAGAGGTGATTTCTCTTCACAGGAAGGGCAATGGCTATAAGAAGATTGCAAAGATGTTAAACATACCAAGAGACACCTTAGGAAGCATCATTCGCAAATTCAAGGCAAAGGGCACTGTTGAAACGCTACCTGGTCGTGGCAGAAAGAAGATGCTGACTTCGACTGCTGTGCGCTACCTGAAGCGTAGAGTGGAGAGAAGTCCCCGTGTGACTGCTGAGGAACTGAGAAAAGATTTGTCAGATGTGGGTACAGAAGTTTCAGCCCAGACAATAAGACGCACACTGCGTAATGAAGGCCTCCGTGCCAGAACTCCCAGGCGTACCCCCTTGCTGTCTCCAAAGAATAAGAAGAGTCGACTGCAGTATGCCAAAAGCCATGTGGACAAACCACAAAAGTTGTGGGATAGTGTTCTGTGGACTGATGAAACAAAATTAGAACTGTTTGGGCCCATGGATCAACGCTATGTTTGGAGGAGGAAGAACAAGGCCTATGATGAAAAGAACACCTTGCCTACTGTGAAGCATGGTGGAGGGTCAATCATGCTTTGGGGCTGTTTTGCTTCTGCAGGTACAGGGAAGCTTCAGCGTGTGCAAGGTACCATGAATTCTCTTCAGTACCAGGAGATATTGGATGGAAACGTGATGCAGTCCGTCACACACCTGAGGCTTGGGAGACGTTGGACCTTTCAACAGGACAATGATCCCAAGCATACCTCCAAGTCCACTAGAGCATGGTTGCAGAGGAAAGGCTGGAACATTTTGGAGTGGCCATCGCAGTCACCAGACTTAAATCCGATTGAGAACCTCTGGTGGGACTTAAAGAAAGCAGTTGCAGTGCGCAAGCCTAAGAATGTGACTGAACTGGAGGCCTTTGCCCATGAAGAATGGGCGAAGATACCCGTAGATCGCTGCAAGACACTTGTGTCAAGCTATGCTTCACGTTTAAAAGCTGTTATAACTGTAAAAGGATGCTGTACTAAGTACTAAGATTGAATGTCACTTGGGGGTTGAATAAAACTGATAATGCTGTGAGCACAGAAAAGACATTTGTGGTTATTTCATTATAACTGTTATGTTATATTTGTCTGACCTACAAGTGCCTCTTTAATGTAAATGTAAGCAAGATGACTGAATGATCAAAAGCAATGTCAAACTGGCCAAAACACTCAATTTCAGTGGGGGTTGAATAATTTTGGACACAACTGTATGGCCGGCCTAACACTCCCCTCTCCCCCAGACTGACAGCGCCCCCTGTGCTCCTTCCTCCAGAGCGGGGGCGCTCTAATACCAGAGGTGTGTTACTGGCCGGATCACCAGGTGAAAATAAAGCTTAAAAAAAAGAATACTAATGCAGCCACCACATCTACTGGTTAGTAAACTGCAATATAGGACATTTTTGGCTTTGGGTTTAATACTGCTTTGCACCGGCCCCTCGGGGCCCTATCAGAGTTTTAGAAGTCGGGAGGTGGGCGGGGTTCTATGGGGCATGTGACCACTGTGATTCTCTGTCACGTGATCGGAAAAGGTCCCGATCGCAAGGGGAGATCGGGACCTTTCCGCAAGTCACAGACAAGTCCCCTCCCCACCATGTTCCCCTATGGGTACCATTCTTATCTCTGCAACTTCAAAGTAGTTCCTGCACTACTTTGGGACGACTTTCATGCGACTTGAGGGCCATAAACTTCATGAAAACCCTCCAAAGTCGCATGACAAAACCCCCCCACATTCCCCAATGGGTACCATTCATATCTGCAACTTCAAAGTAGTTCCTGCACTACTTTGGTCTGACTTTCATGCGACTTGAGGGCCATAGACTTCATGAAAACCCTCCAAAGTTGCATGACAAGTCCCCCCCCCATGTTCCCCAATGGGTACCATTCATAACTGTGCGACTTCAAAGTAGTTCCTGCACTATTTTGGTCCAACTTTCATGCGACTTGAGGGCCATAGACTTCATGTAAGCCCCCAAAAGTTGCATGCCAAGTCCCCCACCCCCATGTGCCCCTATGGGTACCATTCATATCTGTGCGACTTCAAAGTAGTTCCTGCACTACTTTGGTCCGACTTTCATGCGACTTGAGGGCCATAAACTTCATGAAAACCCTCCAAAGTCGCATGACAAGTCCCCCCCCCCATGTTCCCCAATGGGAACCATTCATATATACAACTTCAGAGTAGTTTCTGCACTACTTTGGTCCGACTTTCATGCGACTTGAGGGCCATAGACTTCATGTAAATCCTCCAAAGTCGCGTGCACAACTACTTCCTGCACTACTTTGGTCCGACTTTCATGCGACTTGAGGGCCATAAACTTCATAAAAACCCTCCAAAGTCGCATGAAAAGTCCCCCCCCCCATGTTCCCCAATGGGAACCATTCACATATACAACTTCAGAGTAGTTTCTGCACTACTTTGGTCCAACTTTCATGCGACTTGAGGGCCATAGACTTCATGTAAATCCTCCAAAGTCACATGCACTACTACTTCCTGCACTACTTTGGTCCGACTTTCATGCGACTTGAGGGCCATAAACTTCATAAAAACCCTCCAAAGTCGCATGAAAAGTCCCCCCCCCCATGTTCCCCAATGGGAACCATTCATATATACAACTTCAGAGTAGTTTCTGCACTACTTTGGTCCGACTTTCATGCGACTTGAGGGCCATAGACTTCATGTAAATCCTCCAAAGTCACGTGAAAGTCGCACCTGAATGTTGTGCATGCGACTTGCGTGCGACTTTGTACAGCAGAAATCATTATCTCGGTCAAAGCCAAACTTGCACTCATCCAAAGTCCCATTAATGTCACCTCAAGTCCTACTGCAAAGTCGCAATGAAAATCACACGATTTTGAAGTCGCTCAAGTGTGGGTGGAGCCTTAAGGTGTCTATGCTGATGTCTCTGAGAATCCCTGGCTGACAGCTGAATGTGGCGGGCGGGATTGTCCAGGCTGTTCCTTCTTTTGCAGAATGTTAAAGTTGGCGTACCCCTAGTAGATTTGGTGGAATCAGGGGCGGACTGACCATTTGAGCACTCGGGCACTGCCCGAGTGCCCGGGGTCAGTAGGGGGCCCCATGAAATGCCCCTGGTCCCTTTTTATAGGCTTTTTTTGGGTGTGGCTAAGGACGCAGGGGCCCCATGATCCTCTATTGCCCGGGGGCCCCATGAGTTGTCAGTCTGCCCTTGGTTGGAATACGTGTACAGGCAAAGAATTCTCATTGCATTCGATGACTTGACGAATGTCGCTCGAAAGGGACTTCGAAATGGTGTTTGCTTTTAACGTTCGATTTTTGAATGAATGTAATTTCCGCGTACGCTCTTAGAAACTTCGAGAAAAAAATGTCCGTCCTTCTTCTTCAAATTGCTGTGGTTGAAAATGAATGTCGATTGGACCCCCACTAACGATTACAAAATCAAACCTTCTTGATCGCATGAAATTCCACTAGCGTGTGGGCAGCTTGACTCTCATGGTGGAATGTTCTCATGGCCATTTTTCTCTTAGGATCGAATGTTGGAGAATGTTACATTCGCCCGGGAAAAAGCAACATGAAAACCATCACACACATATTACAAACATGTATATAGACCCCTAAGAGTCCTCCTTTGCAGGCAACTTTTTTGGGTCACCATTTTAAAGAATATCCGTGGGGAGAAAACAAATGACCTGGGTTAGTTGGTGTACTGCTGATCCCTGGCAGAGTACATGGAGCCCCTCAAATCAAGGGCCCCCCATTATTCATAATGCTAACAGACTGCCTGATGGTCTGCTCCTTCCTGCCACATATCTCATATTGTAGGCCCGTTACCAATAGTACATGAGGTCTAATCCTTGGCAGAGCACTTGGAGCCCCCAAATCTAGGGGTTCCCAGTAACGGATAATACCAACCTATTGCCTGGGCACTGGCAGTGACCTGCTAATTCCTGTCTCGTATCTCATATTGTAGACCCCTTACCAATAGCACATGAGGTCGAATCCTTGGCAGAGAACTTGGAGCCCCCAAATCCAGGGGTTCCTGGTAATGGATAATACCAACCAATTGCCTGGGCGCTGGCGGTGACCTGCTCCTTCCTGTCTCGTATCTCATATTGTAGACCCATTACCAATAGTACATGAGGTCTAATCCTTGGCAGAGCACTTGGAGCCCCCAAATCTAGGGGTTCCCGGTAACGGATAATACCAACCAATTGCCTGGGCGCTGGCGGTGACCTGCTCCTTCCTGTCTCGTATCTCATACTGTAGACCCCATTACCAATAGTGCATGAGGTCTAATCCTTGGCAGAGAACTTGGAGCCCCCAAATCCAGGGGTTCCCTGTAAGGCATATTACTAACCAATTGCCTGGGCGATGGAGGTGACCTGCTCCTTCCTGTCTCGTATCTCCTACTGTAGACCCATTACCAATAGCAGACTGCATGGGGTCTAATCCTTGGCAGAGCAAGCCAAGGGTTTCCCTGTAATGCATAATGCCAACTAATTGCCTGGGCGCTAGAAGTGACCTTCTCCTTCCCTCGTCATTTTCTTTTTCCGTAGAACCATCACCAACATGTGTTGGAAAGGGTCACAGCCAACACCCCACAATTCTGCTTGGTATTTTAAATTATAGAGCTCTAGAATATGGGGCTCTTTGGGTGCCTGCTCCTTCCCTCATCATGTCTTGTTCTGTAGACCCCTCATCAACATGTGGTGGAAAAGGTCACAGGCAACGACCTATAAACTTGGTTGGTATTTTAAATTTATAGAGCTGTCTAGATTTTGGGGTTCCTGGGGTGTCTGCTCCTTCCCTCATCATTTTCTGTTCCTGTAGACCCATCGCCAAGATGTGCTGGAAAGGTTCACAGCCAACGACCCATAAACTTGGTTGGTATATTAAATTTATAGAGCTCCCTAGAATTTGGGTTTCCTGGGGTGTCTGCTCCTTCCCTCTTTATTTTCTATTTCTGTAGACCCATCACCAATATGTGGTGGAAAGGGTCACAGCCAACGACTCATAAAGTTGGTTGGTATTTTAAATTATAGAGCTCTCGATAATTTGGGGTTCTTGGGGTGTCTGCTCCTTCCCTTGTCATTTTCTATTCCTGTAGAACCATCACCAACACGTGGTGAAAAAGGTAACAGCCAACCTCCCACAATTTTGGTTGATATTTTACATTATAGAGATCTCTAGAATATGGGGTTCCTGAGGTGTCTGCTCTTTCCCTCGTCATGTCTCATTCTGTAGACCCATCACCAGCATGTAGTGGAAAGGGTCACAGCCAACGACTCATACAATTGGTTGGTATTTTAAATTTTAGAGCTCTATAGAATTTGGGGTCCCTGGGGTTCCTTCTTCCCTAGTCATGTCTGGTTTTGTAGACCCATCACTAACATGTGGTGGAAAGGGTCAGAGTCGACGACTCATACAATTGGTTGGTATTTTAAATTTTAGAGTTCTATAGAATTTGGGGTTCCTGCTTCCCTAGTCATGTCTGGTTTTGTAGACCCATCACTAATGTGGTGGAAAGGGTCACAGTCAACAACCCATAACGGTGGTTGGTATTTTCATTTATAGATCTCCCTAGTATTCGGGGTTCCTTCCCTCATCATGTCTCGTTCTGTAGACCCATCACCAACATGAGGTAGAAAGGGTCACAGCCAATGCCCCATAATATTGGTTTGTATTTATAATTGTAGCGCTCCCTGGAATTTGAGGTTGCTGGGGTGCCTGCTCCTTGCCTTGTCATGTCTTGTGCTGTAGCCCCATCACCAACCTGACATGGAAAAGGTCACAGCCAATGACCCATAAAGTTGGTTGGCATTTCCAATTCTTGGGATACTCTGCAGGGGATTGGAGACCTCATGCATTAAAATTGGAAGTACCAGCCAACCAGAGTAAATATTTTTATTATGCAGATGTACTGGCCGTCACCTTGGGTGAAGTTGTGATTCAAGCCAATTATATATGTTCCATGACCTTCTCAAAAGGCAAAAAATAACCTATTATTTTAGTATATCTATAGGGTTGGACAAGACCCCATGTTGCATGTATTGGTGATATGCAACCTAACTCGTCTTGCCAATGGACATTCATTGACATACGTTGTGTTGTGGTGCCCTGCTAAAAATGATAGATGCACCATTTTTGGTGTGTTGGCAGCCCATTTATTTTGAATGGACCACCTTGACGCAAGGCACATTGAAGTATGGCACAATGCCTTAACATACCGTGATGGTGTGAATAGGCCATGTCGGGTTTTTTTTCTTTCACTTTTTGCTCCAAAAACAAGAAATCTCTCTGAACTGTCACCTCATTGGAGATGTCCACCCATTTTCTGTTCTGATAGCCTAGAACAAATTTGGCGATTCATGGATGAATGGACCTTTTTGGGCAATTTCAGATTGACGGTGAATCCTGAGGACCCTGACTGATGGAATTATTCACTCCATTGATTCACTCATGACATAGATGACGGTATGTGAATATAACCCCTTCTGTGTCATCGGTCATGCTCAGCTTTTGGCCCCTAAATGTTGTACCTGGAGGTCACAGTGGCTAGGCATGAAATGGGGTAATGTCTTTAGAAGGCCCCTTTGACACGTTTGGCACATGTAAGACAGCCCAGTTAAATAAATGGGCTGCCCCATGCGTGTAAAGGAAAAAAACGCACAATAAACACACTTTCATCGCCACATGCCATTTCTGGGTCAGCCCTGAGCGGCTGCATTTCTCGGTTTATGTAGGCGGTCAGAGGGTGGTAAAACCGTAGCCTAACCACCTGTTTGTATCGTCTCTTTGCCATCAGTGTCAGCGAACCCTGTATGGTGGCCATACGCACTTGGGTAAATCATCAATTTCTTTTGCGATCATTCTTTCCAGACAGGAATAATCTATAGTCGACAACCCATTCGATCAATGGGGATGCGGATTATGATTGTAGCACCCTCCTAGTCAGCTAGGGGGAGCTCTATCTCTAATTGTTAGAAAAGAGGGCTGGATGTGATAGCCAGGTGGGTCAAATTTAGGTCAGAGCCAAGAGGCTCTGCAGATCAGCTCTCTGGGATTTCCCCCTGCTCTAGAACTTTGGAGAAAGATCTAGAAGCAGTGGGAAGATTTGAGGTGTGGCTGGTCTGTATTCTTAGAGGATTCTGGCCAATCCCCAACAGGAGGCTTGACAAGGGACCAGGACAGCCTTTAAAAGTAACCTGCTCAGAAGCAGGAGAGTTCGGGTGAAAGAGGAGAATGTGAAAGCTTGAGAGCAGGAGCCTGGGAGGGGGCCCAGATGGGAGAGGGGCTCACCAGGCAGAGGGACCTTGGAAGGAGGAAAACTTGGACCTTCACTGGCCCCCTGAGAGAGGACCACCTGTGTAGCAGGGGAGGAGCGGCCCAGCTAGAAGGCCTGGTAGCAGCCACTGACCCAACCTCAGCATAGGAAAAGGACCAAGTGAGTAACCCTGTACCCCTGGGCCAGATAGGGGAAAGAGCACTCTGGTGGGAAACCTCTTTAGCAACTACCTGGGACTGTCTTCTTTTTAACACGTCAGGCACTGGATCCCCTGATCAGGGATTTCTCCCGGCAACCAGATAGCATCTGGGGTCTGGGGTGGTACTACAGGAGACATTGGCAAGCTCTCTGAAGGAGACTGTTTGCTGGAACCACTTGTACATAGTTCAGGAAGTTCATCCTCAGTTCCATTGGGCATTCCATACACTCCATACCCTATCCAAGTTGAAACCCCTCCTAAGAAAACTTCAAAACAAGCTCAAGGACTGGTTACTGTGTGGAAATGGGTGTTGCCTGGCTGTGCAAGACTATAGGGGGACCCAAATACTTTGCAACTCCTAAGGGGGTAGTGCTACACTATCAATAGTTTGAAGATCTTGATTGCGTCTTTTGTCCCCATGCAACCTCATAATCTGATCAATGAAAATACAAATGGATTCATAAACAAAGCCTCACGGTGCTGCTGATCGCTGCAACGCGATCAATGATTACCCGCCCCAGCCGATCGATTCAGTTTAATCGAATTGATTTTTCTTTTTTTTTTTGATTGCTCGCCGATCGTTCTGATGGAATCGCACATCAATGGGATAATAAGCTTGAAGCGCGTATGGCCGCCATTACAGCGGCCATCAGAGGCAATCTTTCTTCCAGCTGTGAAAATGACTGTTCTTGCTTTGGACGGTTAAAGTTGTGTCACCTCCGCGGCAGCCCGCGTCCTCCGCGCTGGAGGGGGATACATTGTCCTCTGTTATTGTCATTAAATAAAGGGAAAAAAAATAGAAAGGATTGTAGCCGAGAGCGCTGAGTTTCCTTTGTCTGGGTCTAAGGCACTGCAGGGGGCCGGATATCATGCACAAACCTCCCACGTGGACGCCGGGCTTTTTGTTGCTGGTGGGTCTCGCAGGACATCGCATTAAGAATGCAGGGAACACACCCACACATCTGCTGCATGAATTTATAGGACACAGTGCGTGCCGGAGCCCCACGCCTGATTGATAGGGCTCCGCGCCGGGGTTAATGCACGCTGCAAATGGTAAATTGGGGACGCCGATTAAACTCTTACACAGTCACTCTTTTATTACTCCCAACTATAATATATCAATTGCTGCACGGCCGGGAGTGCGTCTATATATTTATACAGTTGCGAAAAAATAATTGCCCCCTTTCCAGCTGACGGCGGGGACTCTGGCTGTGAGTAATTTTATTTTCCACTTCTGGAAATTGACAGAATTGTTTTTTTTTTGGCGACGGCGCACCAACGCATAATCAGAAACCTAAAGCTGAACAGTCGTGCCCTGAGGTTCTCAACCTCATTGAGGTCTTCAAAAACCTTCTGTAGTGCTACCTATGCAGGGGCTGCTGGTTTTAAGGAGCTCTCCCGAAATAGTAAGGCCAGCAGCCATCCAAGCAAAAGTCCATTCACTCCGGCTCCATCGGGGATGTCTTTTTGTGATTTATTGCTGGTAAAACTTATAACAGGAGAAGGGTTAGGGCATGGGATACTCCAAAGGAGTAGTACTTGGCAATTAGGGGACAGTCTTTTCCTAAAGCAATTGGGAATATTGGACAGCTGGGGACCAGGAGGCAAGTCTCTTTGGCTTCTGATTACCCTACACTACTGCACAGCTATTGATACCCAATGCAGTCTCAGGATCACTGTACAGGAGGGCACCCTTCTCTAAGCCCATAGTCCAGGACACTGCTGAGGACAGGAAATGGCCAGTATCAGACCCTATGGGAGCAGTCTCAGTCCAAACTACCTCTGGCACTTATATCCCACAAGCACATAGTCACCAGGAATCAATTCAGGGTCATTAAGTTCCCAGGAAAGCTGCCACCTTCCAGCTTCCTCCGGACACAATCCAGTGAGTGAGATAGTCCTTCTCTATACCAGATCCATTTAGTGAAGTACTGCAATCATTCCAGATCACTTACAGTTCCCAGCTCTGCTGCCACCTAAACCTCACCAGAACAGCTACACAGTCCACAGGCTGCCTCAGGGGCAAAAGCCCCCTGAGGCTTGGAACTTTCCTTCCTGGAGAAAGACAATCTCTTTAGGGCTTCAGGCTCCCAACCACCATCTGAGCACACCACCCCACAGATTGGTTAGGTTCTGATCGATATTCAGGCTGTTTATGTGAATTCTCCCTCCCTAAGCTCTAGAAACATCTCTAGATGGGGGTTCTGGAGGGGGTCAGGGAACTCTGCAGAAGACTTGGTGGCCCTGTTGGGGATTTGGTTTCCTGAGGGAGTTGAACATAAGTATGGTGGATGGGGTCTCTCCAGGAGCCTGGGGGATTTGCTGTGGGAGACTGACTGGAGGGCCCTTTTGAAGGTTGGGGGAATCATAGGGGGAGGATGAGAGCTCTCAGGGGGTCTGGGGCACTCTTTGGAGGTTGACAGGGCAGACTTGGTGGCCCTGTAGGGGACTGGGTTTCTGCAGGGAATTAGGAGACTCTGCACTAGACTTGGCCATGTAGGGAATTAGGTTTCCTGAGGGAGTTGAACATAAGTTTGGTGGATGGGGTCTCTCCAGGAGCCTGGGGGCTTTGCTTTGGGAGACTGACTGGAGGGCCCTTTTGGAGGTTGGGGGAATCGTAGGGGGAGGGGGAGGATGAGGGAACTGAGGACTCTCAGGGGGTCTGGGGCACTCTTTGGAGGTTGACATGGCAGACTTGGTGGCCCTGTAGGGGACTGGGGTTCTGCAGGGAATTAGGAGACTCTGCACCAGACTTGGTGGCCCTGTAGGGGACTGGGTTTCTGCAGGGAATTAGGAGACTCTGCACCAGACTTGGTGGTCGTGTAGGGGATGAGGTTTCTAGAGGGAATTAGGAGACTTTGCAGAAGACTTGGTGGTCCTGTTGAAGATGAAGTTTCTGGAGGGAGCTGAAGGCAACTGTAGTTGTCTCTTCAGGAGGCTGGCGGCTTGCAGGGGCATTGTGGGAGAATGGATTGCCTCGTTGGGGCCAGGGGACGTTGTTGGAAGTTAGGAGGCATCAATCATGGGGTAGAGGGGGTTGGAGGCTTTTCAGAAAGCTAGGCAGCAATGCAGGGCACTGTGTAAGGTGGGGGGCATTGTGGGAGCTGAGGGCTCTCAGGGGGTCTGCAGGCACTGAGAGAGTTTGATGGGCACTGCAGGCCACTCTGGGAGATTAGAGAAGCGCTTTGGCCGCTGAAGGATCTCAGGTGGCCTGGGAACATTGTGGAAATTTGAGGAACACTATGGGGAGTTTGGGAGGAAAAATGGGATCTGGGAGGCATTGTGAAAGGTTAGAGGATCTGCAGCTGGCTTGCAGCCAGAAGAAGGGAGGCCACAGCCAAGCAGCTGACCACGGCCCACTAGTTGGAAACCACTAGTCTAGCCTAAGCCCTATGGTCTCCGGACCTATGCACATGACACACTGGTACTTTTGAATGTGTTTCTTTTTTGCTTAAATCGCAAAGTAATCAAAGATATTTTCATTTGACTGCAAGAAGATGAGATCAGAATTGCCACAGTCAGACCCAGCAGAAGAAATCAGATTTTAGTTGAGCTGCCACCATTTTTAATTTGTTGCAATTCAATCTTCCAATAACACTTGAATCACCAATTTATTGCCCAGCTCAGCAAACTGTATTCAGGTCGTCGGTCAGTGGTGGGGGGATTGGCATTACTTTCTGGCCATTGCTTGTGATCGTATGTTTGATTCCTTGTTGACTGCCTTGTTGAAATTCATTCCTTGGCCTATGGCCAGCTTAACAATACCAAGATAAATAAGAATAGCCCATTAGAAGATAAAAAAATACCAAAACCAACTTTTCCTACAATATACAACTTCAAGCCTCAGGCAATCCCTACTTTAAAGACCTTTTATTTTTGAGTTGATTATGGGAGCAAACCTCTATGTATGAAAGAACTGCTATCCAATGAATGAAAGGGGCGATATCCTGGAAGGGAACTCTGTAGCCCGGGGGCCGTAGTGAAGGAAGGCTTTTGCCATCGAGGCTGATTCCAGGCATCACATTTACAGCTGAAACTGTGTGACTACCATTATATTGGTTGCCTGGAAGGCATGGAGGTCTCACTAGGTAGGCTAGAGGTCCACCTACATCTCTAAAGTCGAGGTCATGTATGTTCAAGGTAAACAAAAAAGACAAACGATAATCCAAAGGGCTTGAGGGTTCCTGATTAAATTGACTTGGGATTTAGCCAGCCTATATATCAAACCGTTGTAAGAAAAATGGCAGTCACTTATGGCATGATGGTGTTGACAAGTTTTTTATTAGACATCCATCACAGCCAATAATCAGGTTAAAAACATTAGGAATCCATGATCACGTGGGATACAAATCCCCACTTACATATTCATCAGTGTGGCAGTAGGGCCGTTCAGAAGGGACTACCAGATGTGTCGCTCGTTCGTGTCTCTGCAGCCTGGGGGCCGTAGTTATTGCATCCTGGAAAGGCATGGAGGTCCCACTTGGTAGGTTAGAGGTCCACCTACATCTCTAAAGTCAAGGTCATGTATGCTCAAGGAGACTTCCCTTCCACTTGGCACTGTGGTGAAAAAAATCCTTCCAGGAATTTAATCCCGGAACCTCCTGCACCACGAGGCCAGCAAGCAGAAAACACTGTACGCTTGCTGATTTCACGCACATCAGTGTCTTTGTGCTGCGTAAATGTGCATCTAGCCAAAAGTAGCTTAACCCCTTCCCGCCCAGCCCTCGGGTTTCCTTTAATAGGGTCTGTATACGTAGGGGACAGGAAGGATCAGCCAGTCACGTGACCACTGTGTTTGGGTGTCGCAGTGATCAAATGATCAGGAACTGGTGCTGCCGGCTCCTGATCATTTGTAGGGCCCGAAAGTGGCCTTTGGCAGCTCAGAGTGCTCGGAGCACACAGTAAGCACTCTTCTCGCACAGAAAGCTCTGCCACCCATGGACACACATGTGATCAGGGGCAGACTGACCATTTGGAAACTCGGGCACTGCCCGAGGGCCCGGGGTCAGTAGGGGGCCCCATGAGATGCCCCTGGTACCTTTTTCATAGGCTTTTTTGCCTTTGGGCAAGGACACAGGGGCCCCATGATCCCCTATTGCCCGGGGGCCCCATGAGTTGTCAGTCCGCCCCTGCATGGAATCATTAAGTCCTGTCCTCTTTGCTGTCACACATATACGTTACATGGGCGGCAAGAGGTTAAAGGATTTTTAAATTACTTAAATTTACCCCCAACCCGACTCTCCCCCCAGATCATGTCCCAGAATTTTTTTTTCTATTATCTTGTTCCTGTCGTAAGAGACATCTTTTATTACTCCTTGTGACATCATCACCAGGCTTGTCAAAGTTTTGTAGGGTCACCCGGTTGGAGCTTGGTATTTACTGAAGTAGGCACACCCCCAGAACTACATCTCCCAAGAGCCCTTTCCCTACACACAGGGGTGAAAAAAAAACATTTCATAGACTTTCTGCAAATGAATCAGCATGTACCTTTATTGTATATTGGACAAAAACACATGTTCTTTCATTTAGGGTGTAAGCTTTGGCCAAAATCGAATGGTATCAGGCTATTTTCTCTTCTAAACAAATGTTTTTTTGTAGAATATTACCTCGTTATGACCATTAGATGGCACCAAGGAGCATAGGAAATGCATATGTGTTTGTAACATCAGTATGAGCGTAATCAACACCATGGTCATTAGATGGCGCTGAGGAGCATAGGAAATCTGTTTGTAACAACAGATACATTGTAACAATTCGAGAGAACTACTAGAGGGAATTAACATTGGTTACATTTATTGTGAACTGGGAAAAAAACTAAATTCTGTGGAAATTGATTAAAAAATAAATGTTGTCAGGCTATTTTCTCTTCTAAACGAATGTTGTTTTGTTATGCAAAGTAGTAAAATACCTCGCTACGGCCAATAGATGGTGCTGAGGAACATACAAAATACATACGTGTTTCTAACAACAGATAAAACGTAATAGTTCTAGACAGGGGCAGACTGACAACTCATGGGGCCCCTCGTGCAATAGGGGATCATGGGGACCCTGTGTCCTTGCCCACACTCAAATCACACCCAAAAAAGCCTATGAAAGGTACCAGGGACATCTCATGAGCCCCCTACTGACCCCAGGGCCCTTGGGCAGTGCCCGAGTTCCCCAATGGTCAGTCCGCCCCTGGTTCTAGATGGAATTGGCATTGGTTACATTGATTTGCTAATTCCCTCTAGCGTTCTCTAAAATGTATGTATATCTTATGCTCCTCAGCTCCATCTAGTGCCCATTATGTGATATTTTTCTACTGTCCATTAAAAAAAAACATCCATTCAGAAGATAAAAAGCCTATTATTACTCATTTTTTTGCCCAACTGGCACAGAACATGTGTACAAGTAGATTTTTTTTGGATGACCATGGAATTTTTTTTTCTTTTATAAATAGGCCCCAAAATCTGTAGGGTATGAAAACACAGTGGCTAAATGGTTAGCACTTCCACCTGGCAGCACTCGGGTCGTTGGTTGGAATCCCAGCCACGGCACCACCTGCCTGGAGTTTGCATGTTCTCCCTGTGCCTTCATGGGTTTCCTCCGGGTACTCCGGTTTCCTCCCACACTCCAAAGACATGCTGGTAGGTTAATTGGATCCTGTCTAAATTGGCCCTAGTATGTGTATGTATGAATGTGAGTTAGGGACAGGGGCGGACTGACCATTTGGAAACTCAGGCACTGCCCGAGGGTCCGGGGTCAGTAGGGGACCCCATGAGATGACCCTGGTACCTTTTTTCATAGACTTTTTTGAGTTTGCGCAAGGACACAGGGCCCCATGATCCCCTATTGCCCGGGGGCCCCATGAGTTGTCAGTCCGCCCCTGGTTAGGGACCTTAGATTGTACGCCCCTTGAGGGTTAGGGACTGAAGTGAATATACAATATATATGTAAAGTGCTGCGTAAATTGACAGCGCTATATGAGAAAGAAAGAAAGAAAGAGAAAGAAAGAAAGAAAGAAAGAAAGAAAGAGAAAGAAAGAAAGAAAGAAAAACCACAGCATTGTCATTCTGGGGAAGTTCTGTAGTCCATCAGGCAGGGCTGACAACCCTGTCTGGGATTTCCTGCAGCAAAGGCAGTGTTGTCAGTTTGAACAGGAAGTTAGGAGCTTGCTGGGTTTCTGGCAGATCAACGGCTAAATTTTTCTGCTGTTGTAGCATTTGTAAGGGGATAGTACATGTGGGAAATTCATGTATTGGGAATTCTCTTATTGTGTTCACATTCAGACTGTGTCGGGACCAGGGGCGGACTGACAACTCATGGGGCCCCCCGGGCAATAGGGGATCATGGGGCCCCTGTGTCCTTGCCCACACTCAAAAAAGCCTATGAAAAAGGTATCAGGGGCATTTCATGGGGTCCCCTACTGATCCCGGGCCCTCGGGCAGTGCCCAAGTGCTCAAATGGTCAGTCTGCCCCTGGTCAGGACCCCATGGGGCCCATGTCCTCATCAGCTGTCCACATTGTGCTCATCTTCTTTGACTTTCTTCAAGAGTTTCCTAACTATTCCGTGCTTATTATGTGGCAACTCCAAATACTTTCCATATCGGACAATCTATTACGCTCTGTGTCTGTACAAGCCACGGCGTGTCTTTTTTTTTTTCTTTAATATTCAACGGTTTAGCCAAAGTATGATAATCGTCAGGCAGCTCTGAGCTTGTAGACTGCTGCAATTGTGTTGCAATTGTTGTCTTCATTTGAGGACTGCTTAAAATGTGAATGGTTGGGAGGGGGTGGGGGATGAATGAAAAGGGGGGGCACAATATTTGCCAGAAGATTGGCTTTCATTTTTAGTGAAGTCGTTCTTTAGCTCCTTCCATCACTGGGAGTCACCTACCTAAATACTTATCTTCAGCCCCGATCTGGAGATCTTAATTGCCTGCATGGCCGACAAAAAAGTCCTGGCACATCCAGCTCCTGTAGATTATGTGCAGCCTATTCATTTCTAAGGTGGCCCCAGCCATTCAAAGGAGAATGGTCCCAGCATGGGAATGAATGGGCCAATCAGTGCTCATGTGCACTAGTAGCTGGGATATCTTCCTGACTGGAGTATCATCTTGACTAGGTTGTCTTCTTGACTGAGGTACCTTCCTGACTGGGGTATCCTTCTGGACTGGGGTATCCTTCCTGACTGGGGTATCCTTCCTGACTGGGGTATCCTTCCTGACTAGGGTATCTTCTTAGCTGGAGTATCTTCTTGGCTGGGGTACCATCTTGACTGGGGTACCTTTCTTACTGGAGCATCTTCTTGACTGGGGTATTGTTTTGACTGGAGGATCTTCTTGACTGGAATATTGTCTTGACTGGGGTACCTTCCTGACTGGGGTATCCTTCCTGACTGAGGTACCTTCTTGACTAGGGTATCTGCCTTACTGGAGTATTTTCTTGGCTGGAGTATCTTCTTGGCTGGGGTACCCTCTTTACTGAGTTACCGTCTTGACTGGGGTACCTTCCTTATTGGAGCATCTTCTTGACTGGGGTATTGTTTTGACTGGAGGATCGTGTTGACTGGAATATTGTCTTGACTGGGGTACCTTCCTGACTGGGGTATCCTTCCTGACTGAGGTACCTTCTTGACTAGGGTATCTGCCTTACTGGAGTATTTTCTTGGCTGGAGTATCTTCTTGACTGGGGTACCGTCTTGACTGGGGTACTGTCTTGACTGGGGTACCTTCCTTATTAGAGCATCTTCTTGACTGGGGTATTGTATTGACTGGAGGATCATCTTGACTGGAATATTGTCTTGACTGGGGTATCCTTCCTGACCGGGGTATCCTTCCAGACTGAGGTACCTTCTTGACTATGTTATCTGTCTTACTGGAGTATTTTCTTGGCTGGAGTATCTTCTTGACTGGGGTACCATCTTGACTGGGGTACCTTTCTTACTGGAGCATCTTCTTGACAGGGGTATTGTTTTGACTGGAGGATTGTCTTGACTGGAATATTGTCTCGACTGGGGTATCCTTCCTGACCGGGGTATCCTTCCTGACTGAGGTACCTTCTTGACTAGGGTATCTGCCTTACTGGAGTATTTTCTTGGCTGGAGTATCTTCTTGACTGGGGTGTCGTCTTGACTGGGGTACCTTTCTTACTGGAGCATCTTCTTGACTGGGGTATTGTTTTGACTGGAGGATTGTCTTTACTGGAGTATTATCTTGACTGATGTACCTTTCTTACTGGAGTATCTTCTTGACTGGGATATTGTTTTGACTGGAGGATCGTCTTGACTGGAGTATTGTCTTGACTGGGGTACCTTTCTTAAGTGAGCATCTTCTTGACTGGAGTATTTTCTTGACTGGGGTATCTTCTTGACTGGAGTACCTTCTTGAATGGGGTATCTTCTTGACTGGAGTATCTTCTTGACTGCGGTATCTTGGCAATTACTTGGAAAAGCTACAAAATGTCTTTAACATAACAAGTCCAGTTGAAGGTGACTACTTCTAACTTCTGTATATCATGATCTGGACACATGGGAACCTTCACAGACTTACAGCATTAAAGGACATCTTCACTAAAAGTAGCTATGAAGTTTGACTTTATAACCTAACCCCAACGTCATCACTGAACCCTAAATCCCCCCCCAAAAAAAACACAAATGTGGCTTGCACTGATTGTTAAAAGTCTTAAAAGCTGGTGTGTTTTCCTGACACTCATTAGAATGGGAGAGGTGGCTTGGAGAAGCTACGAAACATCTCCAAAATTTCAGAACAAGTCCAGTTGAGTTTGACCAACTACTACTTTATATACCGAGATTTGAACCTTCACAAACATACAGCTTTAAAGGACAACTTCCCTAAAAGTAGAGATGAAGTTTGATTTCATAATCAAATCCCAGGTTTTTCAGCCGGACCTGATCGGACCCTTATTTTCCTCTATGGGGAGCCTGATGTAAGTGGATTTGTGTCCGTTTACACCTGGCTTCTTCTGGGTCTGGTCTGATCCATTGGAAGGGGATCCATTTTCCTCCAGCTGGCCAGATCAGATCAGAGGGCAGTCGGGTGTAAACAGACAGCTGGGTCGTTTACATCTGGATGCCCATAGAGCAGAGTGGGCTGTGTCTGCGTCCACTCTGCATGACTGGAGTAGCCCTGAGTTGTCATCTGACCGCTCTGCTCAGCTCAGCAGGGGCCCATGTGCGAGGGGCCTACATCCCAAAGGAAACCCTTTCAAAACCAATGGTATGGCACAACGCAACTGACTCTGTGATGCATTTAATGTTCAGATCACTTGGGTTCATCCAGGTGGCACCCGGCACAAAGCCCAAATGTCATTTTCACGCTCTTTAATGAATGGCAGCTGTTAGATTATGGAGTGCCCTTCTTTAATGCGCCCAGGGGTGGACTGACCATTTGGAAACTCGGGCACTGCACGAGGGCCCGGGGTCAGTAGGGGGCCCCATGAGATGCCTCTGGTACCTTTTTCATAGGTTTTTTTGAGTTTGGGCAAGGACACAGGGGCCCCATGATCCCTTATTGCCTGGGGGCCCCATGATCCCCTATTGCCTGGGGGCCCCATGAGTTGTCAGTCCGCCCCTAAATACACCCACTTCAAGCACTTCAATGCATGACATTGAATGGTGTTCACACCTGAGCATTGTGTCTTTGAAGCGTGTTGCGTAAAAGGCTGGAAAACCTACACAAGCTTCTTTGGGGCAAAGTCGCACACTTTTGGTCCTTCTAGACTTTATTAGAGGCACCTGAAAATGCCTGTACATGTTTGTGCCGTTTCCTGCCTCTCCTTCTCCTCTCACGTGTGCAGATGTACCACAGGTCCCGGTCAGGTCCAAAATAGTCGGAGACCTGTGGCAGGTCTATGTATCTGCGGAGCACACATACCAGGAAGTGGAGCTGAAGTTGACTTCATAACCTAAACCCAACGTCTTTACAGAACCCTTAACCCCAAAACACAACCGGAACTTTTATCCATGCTGGGACCCTGATGGGGACCCTTATGTAAGGGGTTGCTATGATGGTGACACTGATGTAAGGAGGGACTCTACCGGGGACACTGATGTAAGGGGGGGAACTATGATGGGAACACCAATGTAAGGAGGGACTCTGAAGGGGACAATGATATAAGCGGGAACTCTAATGGGAACACTGTTGTAAGGGAAGACTGTGATGGAGATGCTTGTAAAGAGGCCACTGATGTAAGAAGGGACTTTGATGGGGACACTGATGTAAGGGGAGACTATGATGGGGACACAAATGTAAGGAGAGACTTTAATGGGGACACTGATGTAAGGGGGGATTCTGATGGGGACACTGATGTAAGGAAAGACTCTGATGGGGACACTGATGTAAGGGGAGACTATGATGGGGACACTGATGTAAGGAAAGACTCTGATGGGGACACCTGATGTAAGGAAAGACTCTGATGGGGACACTGATGTAAGGGGAGACTATGATGGGGACACTGATGTAAGGAAAGACTCTGATGGGGACACTGATGTAAGGGGAGACTATGATGGGGACACTGATGTAAGGAAAGACTCTGATGGGGACACTGATGTAAGGGGAGACTATGATGGGGACACTGATGTAAAGAGGGAATCTGATGGGGACACCTGATGTAAGGGGAGACTATGATGGGGACACTGATGTAAAGAGGGACTCTGATGGGGACACTGATGTAAGTGGGGACTTTAATAGGGACACTGATGTAAGGGGGGACTATGATGGGGACACTGATGTAAGGGGGGACTATGATGGGGACACTGATGTAAGGAGGGACTATGATGGGGACACTGATGTAAGGAGGGACTCTACTGGGGACACTAATGTAAGGTGGGGCTCTGATGGGGACAATGATATAAGGAAGAACTCTAATGGGAACACTGTTGTAAGGAGAAACTATGATGGAGATGCTTGTAAAGGGGGCTCTGATGTAAGGAGGGACTCTGATGGGGACACTGCTGTAAGTGAAGACTATGATGGGGACATTGCTCTAAGGGGGGGGCTATAATGGGGACACTGATGTAAGGAGTAACTCTGATAGGGACACTAATGTAAGGGGGGACTATGATGGGGACCCTGATGTAAGGTGAGAATCTGAAGGGAACATTGATGTAAGGGGGAACTATGATGGGGACATTGATGTAAGGGGGCACTCTACTGGGGTCCCTGATGTAAGGGGGGCTATTATGGGGGACAATGATGTAAGGAGGGACTCTGATGGGGACACTGCTGTAAGTGAAGACTATGATGGGGACATTGCTGTAAGTGAAGACTATGATGGGGACATTGCTGTAAGGGGGGACTATAATGGGGACCCTGATGTAAGGTGAGAATCTGATGGGGACATTGATGTAAGGGGGGACTATGATGGGGACACTAATGCAAGTGGAGACCCCAAAGTTCTTTCATTTGTGTTCTGAATTGGACCATGCTGATTACTACAGAGATGCAAGTAAAACCTATTAATTCATTTACAAAACTCATTTTTTTCAGCCCATAAATACTTGTAAAATATATGATGTGGCTCTGGTACTGAAATGTTTGGAAACCCCTCTTCTTTATGAACAGGAAAGAAGAGAAGGGGGGTGGGGGGTGGTATGACTGAGACCTTTATATACGTGAAAGGTGTGAATACGGTTCAGGAGGTCAGGCCTTTCATTATGAAGCCAAGACCAAGAAGACGGGGACATGACCTCAAACTAGAGGAGGAAAGTTCACAACTAACCTATTTTACTGAAAGAGTAGTAGAAGTTTGGAACAGACTTCCCACAAAGATTCTTAAGACAACCATAAATCTAGACAAAAAGGTTAAAAAAAAATCAAAAACATCCCCTTCTCCTTAAAAAAGGGTCAGGATTGATGGACTGATGGACTATTTGGTCTTTTCTTGCCAATATCTTCAGGAGGTCAGGCCTTTCATTATGAAGCCAAGACCAAGAAGATGGGGACATGACCTCAAACTAGAGGAGGAAAGTTCACAACTAACCTATTTTACTGAGAGTAGTAGAAGTTTGGAACAGACTTCCCACAAAGGTCCTTGAGACAACCATAAATCTACTCTCAGACAAAAAGGTTAAAAAAAAAATCAAAAACATCCCCTTCTCCTTAAAAAAGGGTCAGGATTGATGGATTGATGGACTATTTGGTCTTTTCTTGTCAATATCTTCTATGATTTCCATCTTGCTTAGGCTACGGATGAAAATCTAGATCTCCTTCTCTTCTCCAGAGGAGCATCACACTACCGGCAATAGATGTCTCTAATGGGGTCATAAAACGCACAGTCCGCCTTAACCCCTTGCAGGGCAGCGTCTGCGGTCGCCCTTACAGGCCCGCAAGGACTACAGCAGCGCTCTGATTTATGGCCGTATCATTTCTATTTTCGCCTCGGAGGGTGTGTTTAAAAATTCTATTTATTTGTCTTCGGGACGCATTAAACCGCGTTACGCGACGGGATGCATTAATGCGAGACCTGTCTTTTGTCGGAGGTATAATTACCGGTTTTACAGGCTGAGTTTATGTACGGTAAGATCTACACTTTTACGGGCTCCTGCCATGGCGGTTCGCTGTCATTCCCGGTTGAGGTGATAGACGCCGTGATGGATGTACTCCATTAGCATCCCTAATCGCGAGGATTGTAAAAAAAAAAAAACTGCGAGATGTCTTGTTTGTGGCGGTGCACCAGATGGGCTTCATAAAACGCGTTGTATAAAGTCCGCGTCCGCCTCAGTCGCGCGGTCCGCTTGAATCGGCTGTGCAGTCATTCTACGGTATATTTAGCACGCAAACAGCAGCCGTGGGGATGGTTTGAAGAGCACCTGTCAGCTGTGCGACGGCAGAACCAGAAGACACAAATCCTTCTCTGTATTATTTTTCCAGTTCGGTGACTCAAAGGATCGCATAAATAGTTATTTTCTGTGTTCCATTTTTTCAATAAAAGTTGTTTGGATTGAAATAGTTTTTTTTGAAGGAGGGATCAACAATTGCAGCAGTGGTGGAACTACCAGGGTCACAAGGGTCGCACTTGCCACGGGCACTGGCATTCCACCACCCCCAAGACGGCAGGAAGGGGGCCCACTGCAGAACATGTGAAAGGGGCCCACTGTGTGACTGTAAGGTTCGCTCATACTGCTGCAACCCCCAAAGTCGTGCGACTTGCTTGTGACTTCCTAGCGACTTTTGTGATTTAACATTGCAGTCTATGGCACTCGCAGAAAAGTAGTGTAATCTTTTTTTTTTTTTTTTTTTTTTTTGGCGCTGCAATTTGAGTTGCATTGATTAACCCCTTGACGCCGATCGCACGCAAATATGCTGCCTCTCAGCGTCTGGGCCTTGACACCGAGCGGCCGCATATTTGCACACAATTAGAAATGACATATGTGCTGAAAGCGCGCCCCCTGCGCGCTCCCAGCACATATGTCCGCGACTCCCGGAATGGTCCCGATCTCCCCTTTCGATCGGGACCTGTTCCGATCATGTGACAAAGCTTCTTTCTGGCAACTCAACCATGCAGCTAATTTTTGTTCCAGTATCACCATATTGTACTCCTTAAAAACAACCACACAATCTTTTTCCAGAGCAGCCTGGATTTCTCCTGAGGTCACCTGTGGGTTTTTATTTGAGTCCCGGACAATTCTTCTGCCAGTTGTGGCTGCAATCTTTCTTGGTCTACCTGACCTTGGCTTAGTATCAAGAGATCTCTGAACTTTCCACTTCTTAATAGGTGATCTAACAGTACTGATTGGCATAGTCAAGGCTTTGGACATCTTTTTATGTCCTTTTCCATCTTTATAAAGTTCTATTACCTTGTTACGCAGGACTTTTGACAGTTCTTTTCTGCTCCCCATGGCTCAGTATCTAGCCCAGTCAGTGCTTCCATGTAAGAGCGAACAAACTCATTGACTATTTATACACTGACACTAATTGGGATTTAAAAAGCCACAGATGTGGGACATTAACCTCTAATTGGCATTTTAACCCGTGTGTGTCACCTTGTGTGTCTGTACCAAGGCCCCAAGGCCGAACATTACAGGGGGTGGAGACTTCTGATCCAGGGGGCGGGGACTTCTGATCCAGGGGGTGGAGACTTCTGATCCAGGGGGTGGAGACTTCTGATCCAGTGAGCGGAGACTTCTGATCCAGGGGGGCAGAGACTTCTGATCCAGGGGCGGAGACTTCTAGTCCGGGGGCAGGGACTTCTGATCCAGGGGGAGGAGACTTCTGATCCAGGGGGTGGAGACTTCTGATCCGGGGGCAGAGACTTCTGATCCAGGGAGCGGAGACTTCTGATCCAGGGGGTGGATACTTCTGATCCAGGGGTGGAGACTTCTAGTCCGGGGGCTTCTGATCCAGGGGGAGGAGACTTCTGATCCAGGGGGTGGAGACTTCTGATCCGGGGGCAGAGACTTCTGATCCAGGGAGCGGAGAATTCTGATCCAGGGGGTGGATACTTCTGATCCAGGGGTGGAGACTTCTATTCCGGGGGCTTCTGATCCAGGGGGCGGAGACTTCTGATCCAGGGGGTGGAGACTTCTGATCCGGGGGCAGAGACTTCTGATCCAGGGAGCGGAGAATTCTGATCCAGGGGGTGGATACTTCTGATCCAGGGGTGGAGACTTCTATTCCGGGGGCTTCTGATCCAGGGGGCGGAGACTTCTGATCTGGGCCATTTGGGGGATTTCTGTTATAATTATGTTTTAAAAAGGAGCCAAAAAATTATTTGATAATAAATGGCTTCCTAGGATCATCATCCTTCAATAAAAGAGCATTTTTTGGCAGATCGGTCATATTTTCAATATCAATGCCAAAATTTCACCATTTCTGCCAGGGGAGGGAAACTTTTGAGCACAACTGTAGATGTGAACCCGGGCTCAATGACGATATCCATTCGTTCATTTCTCAGGCTCCATTCACAAAGCTAAAACATCCAGGGAAGAAGGATACCGATTTTCAAAAAAAAGTGACAGTTGTCCAATGGGATTTGAAAATTCCGGTCACATGACTAGAATGATTTATTTATTTATTTATTTATTTATTTATTACAGGTACTTATATAGCACCTTTTTGGTGCGGGTGAGGTTCGAATCACGTGATCGCACCGCAACAAAATCGCGGCGCGGGTTCCGGTGTGAATCACATGCGATATACCGCACCGCATATATGTGAACCCGAGCTAAGTGACCCTAATGTACCGTCCCATCCGCCTGCTGTTGTTTTACCCTGTTGCCATCCGTGTCAAAGAGAGCGAGCTGCAGAGCTGATTTCTTTAGTAACTAATGGCAGGATCAGGGGCGGACTGACCATTTGGAAACTGGGGCACTGCCCGAGGGCCCGGGGTCAGTAGGGGGCCCCATGAGATGTCCCTGGTACCTTTTTCATAGGCTTTTTTGAGTTTGGGCAAGGACACAGGGGCCCCATGATCCCCTATTGCCCAGGGGCCCAATAAGTTGTCAGTCTGCCCCTGGCAGGACCAGCTGCTAATCCAGTGACCATTGTGAGAGCCAATCACAGTTCTTTCAAATGGGGCTGGGCGACAAGGGATTGTCAGGCGGTACGGGTACCGCTTGCTTTTGCGGCCGCTTTACCGTAGATCTTTTTTTTTTTTCTTTTTTTTTCAGCATCCCTGTCAGGATTGTTCTTTGATGCAGAAAAGCTCCCCCTCCAGCCCTCTTTCAGCCCTCCATACAACATTGCTCCAATGGCGCTCCCAAGCCCGCCGCGCGGCGAATCCTGGACCCCTGTTTTCCCTCGCGTCGCCCCCCTCGTGCAGGTGCCTCCGATCGCTCGCTGATTACGAAACCTTCTGGTAGCCAGGGATGGAACGCATATCTGTGTGCTGAGGCAGGGCTTCTTGGAAAGGGCTGCTGGTGTGATGTCATTTGCTAAACGCGCGCTCGCTGTAATGGCCCCGGCTCTGTACGGGGACACATCTTGCATGCATGCCGGGGGTCTCTGCAGACCGCTCCCATCCAGCTGTTGTGCTGCTCAGGTCACCAGCCGCAAATGTCTCCTGGTTAACCCTGAGCCTTCCCAGGACTCCGAGAAACACTCCCGTCTCCGGACTCAATGGAGAACGCGGCGCGGTGGGCGGGGAATAAAAACGCATGGGCTGGGATTTTAATAATAGTTATTATTATTGTCTATTATTATTATTATTGGTATTATTATTAGTATTATTATTAATAATTATGATTATCAATTACTATTATCTATTATTATTATCAATTATTATTATTATTATTATTATTATTGGTATTATTATTATCTATTATTATTATTATTGTTGGTATTATTATTAGTATTATTATTATTATTATTAATTATTATTATTATTATCAATTATTATTATTGGTATTATTATTATTGGTATTATTATTATTGGTATTATTATTATTATCTATTATTATTATTATTATTATTATCAATTATTATTATTATTATTATCTATTATTATTATTATCTATTATTATTATTATTATTATTGGTATTATTATTATTATCTATTATTATTATCAATTATTATTATTATTATTATTGGTATTATTATTATCAATTATTATTGGTATTATTATTATTGGTATTATTATTATTATCTATTATTATTATTATTATCAATTATTATTATTATTATTATCTATTATTATTATTATCTATTATTATTATTATTGGTATTATTATTATTATCTATTATTATTATCTATTATTATTATCAATTATTATTATCTATTATTATTATCTATTATTATTATTAATATTATCTATTATTATTATTATTGGTATTATTATTAGTATTATTATTAATAATTATGATTATCAATTATTATTATCTATTATTATTATCAATTATTATTATTATTATTATTGGTATTATTGGTATTATTATTATATATTATTATTATTATTGTTGGTATTATTATTAGTATTAGTATTATTATTATCTATTATTATTATTATTATTATTATTATCTATTATTATTATTATTTTTATTGGTAGTATTATTATTATTATTATTGGTATTATTATTATTATCTATTATTATTATTATTATTATTGGTATTATTATTATTATCTATTATTATTATCAATTATTATTATCTATTATTATTATCTATTATAATTATTATCATTATTATTATCTATTATTATTATTATTGGTATTATTATTAGTAGTAGTATTATTAATAATTATGATTCGTATCAATTATTATTATATCTTTTTTTTTTTTTTTTGAGTTCCCGTGTCTGTACACCCGCTGTGCCCATTATGAGGGGTTCCCACCATCCCTGTGCTGAGTTCCCGTGTCAGGTGGCAGTAGGGTGGCGCTCTGCACAGCTCCTCGTGTACAGCGACTCATCGCACTGCCACCGACCTCACATAACCCGGATCAGATCGATGTCACTGAATGGATGCGAAATGTCAAATAAACGTGAACAATATCCGCTCATGGCTCGCCGTTCCCTCGCTGGATGGGCGCAATAAACCGTACAATGATATTTAATTGTGCAGCTCAGGATAGCAGCAGGTCAATGTGCTTACCCACAATGCATCTCTGTATATTATGCAGTATACTGTGTGTATATATATATATATAGAGAGAGAGAGATATTGTTATTATTATTTATTTATTTTTGTTTGTTTTCATTGCTTCCTTTCCTGGGGTCGCTGTACACAGGGATGTGATAAAAGGGCTCATCAGTGCAGTGTGCGAACATGAAAATCACAGCAAACAGCCTGTCCTATCATGTCACAGCTGCCTGTGTTCTCCTAATGTTCCCTGTACAGCGCTGCGGTATATGTCAGAGATATATAAATGTATAATAATAATAATAGTGTGTGACTGTGGGGGAGGGGACATTAGAGTGTAAGCTCCTCTGTACAGAGACTGATGTGACTGTGGGGGAGGGGACATTAGAGTGTAAGCTCCTCTGTACAGAGACTGATGTGACTGTGGGGGAGGGGACATTAGAGTGTAAGCTCCTCTGTACAGAGACTGATGTGACTGTGGGGGAGGGGACATTAGAGTGTAAGCTCCTCTGGTACAGAGACTGATGTGACTGTGGGGGAGGGGACATTAGAGTGTAAGCTCCTCTGTACAGAGACTGATGTGACTGGCTCAGTATTCTCTATACAGCGCTGCAGTATATGTCAGAGCTATATAAATTAGAGTGTAAGCTCCTCTGTACAGAGACTGATGTGACTGTGGGGGAGGGGACATTAGAGTGTAAGCTCCTCTGGTACAGAGACTGATGTGACTGTGGGGGGAGGGGACATTAGAGTGTAAGCTCCTCTGTACAGAGACTGATGTGACTGTGGGGGAGGGGGCATTAGAGTGTAAGCTCCTCTGGTGCAGAGACTGATGTGACTGTGGGGGAGGGGGCATTAGAGTGTAAGCTCCTCTGGTGCAGAGACTGATGTGACTGTGGGGGAGGGGACATTATAGTGTAAGCTCCTCTGGTACAGAGACTGATGTGACTGTGGGGGGGCATTAGAGTGTAAGCTCCTCTGTACAGAGACTGATGGGACTGTGTGTGGGGGGCATTAGAGTGTAAGCTCCTCTGTACAGAGACTGATGTGACTGTGGGGGAGGGGACATTAGAGTGTAAGCTCCTCTGGTGCAGAGGCTGATGTTATCATGTGACGATATTATGGTGGGATTTATAGGATGACTGTGCCTGTGGCTCAGATAAGTGGTCCCTGAGTCTGGTGTTCTCAGAGATTGGACCAGTCAGGACCATGGACAGGGCACGGCGGGGCAGAGGAGTGCCAGGCTAGGTGAGAGGACTGGGCTTCTCCTGCAGTTGCTGTCCTGTGAATGTTAGAACGATTTGCTTCCAGTGCCCCCAATACACGAATTGAGACGATTATTCATCGGCCGCAATCTTGATGTCAAACTTCAATTAATGAATAATTGCAACAACATTTCTAACATTAGAGGATCTACAGAATTCAGTTCATGATCAGCTCAGAACCCGACACCCACGAAACGCCGTCCCCGCCCATTTCCACTGATTGACAGCTCAGTCCGTGGATGGTGATGCGTAGGCAGCACGCACTGCATTCTGGGAGTTTTTTTTTCTTTTTGTAGATCCCAACTCGTGAGTCCGGACCCTCTGAGTAGGAGGGGGGATTGCCGGTATCGCTTTCTGGCTACGCAGCGACTTCACAGCTCAGCGAGCGCAGAGTGCGCTAATTATCCAGGCTCAGCACGCCGGCGTCTAATGGGCTGGGGAGGCGTCTCGCTTGGTGGCGTGAGGCAATAAGAGAACATTTGTTACATTTTATCAACTAATAATAGTTATCTGTAGATGGATCAATGTAACTCCATGAAAGTAGAGAAATCCTTTGTGGGCGCATTTTTTTTTTTTTTTTTGCAAAATCCTCATTTTCACACTCTTTTCATCCTTTGTTGTGTCTCAGTGCTGCTGTTCTCCTGCTGCCTCTTTGTAACCACTTCTAGCCTCCGCACACTTCAAGGATGGCTGCGTGGCGTTTCTCGATGGTTGATTTTTGTGTGTTGAAATGGCCACTTGCAGTCTCCATTGGAAGCCCATGTTAACAGGGTGACAACACAATTGGGAGAAAGGGACAGCACGTTGTCACCCTATAAAAGGAAGTGCCTGAACAAGGATCTTCGTGGCGGGATAACTAGAGATGATTTAACCACCTCATTACCGCGTTATAGCCGAACGACGGCTACAGCGTTTTTCACTCGTCCGGGGAGGGTGTCTGTAGAACTCCTCCCAGAATGTGACTCGCGCGCCGGATCTGTGACTGCTGATCACAATCACAGCGGCCCTTTGCCATGTGACCATCTGTGTCCAATCACAGCTGATCATAAGTAAATGGAGCCGACAGTTGTTGGCTTTTCCTTTCCTCGGCGTTGTCGCAGCATGAGGAAAGAAGAGCCAATAACCTGCAATCATGACAGCACTTTTTGTACATTGATAATCATTGCCCACCAGTGTAGCCTAACAGTACCACCCATCAGTGCCACCGCATCAGTGCACCCTCATCAGTGTCCATTAGTGCAACCTTCCAGTGCCCATCAGTGTATTCTCATCAGTGCAGCTTATCAGTGTCCATCAGTGCAGTCTATCAGTGCTCATCAGTGCCACCTCATCAGTGCCCATCAGTGCCTCCTCATCAGTGCATCCTCATAAGTGCTGCCTCATCAGTGCCGCCTCTTCAGTGCACCCTCCTCAGGGGCCATCAGTGCAGCCTTCTCAGTGCCCATCATTGCAGCCTCCTCAGTGCCCATCAGTGAAGCTTATCAGAGTCTATCAGTGCAGCCTCCTCAGTGCCCATCATTGCTGCCTCCTCAGTGCCCATCAGTGAAGCTTATCAGAGTCTATCAGTGCAGCCTCCTCAGTGCCCATCAGTGCAGCTTATCAGAGTCTGTCAGAGCAGTCTATCAACTCCGTTCATGGGCTAATACCGCCACAACAAATGCCACTTTGAGGATGACTAATGGGTGTTGAGTGTGAACCTGGAAGTGCTCAGCTCTGAGTGTGAACCTGGAAGTGCTTGGCTATGAGTGTGAACCTGGAAGTGCTCAGCTCTGAGCGTGAACCTGGAAGTGCTCGGCTCTGAGCGTGAAGCTGGAAGTTCTCGGCTCTGAGCGTGGACCTGGAAGTGCTCGGCTCTGAGCGTGAACCTGGAAGTGCTCGGCTCTGAGCGTGAACCTGGAAGTGCTCGGCTCTGAGCGTGAACCTGGAAGTGCTCGGCTTATAGCATTTCCAAGTTCACAGTTGTCAAAATCCCGTCTGAGAAGCCCCCTGCTTGATTCAATGGAGCAGAGCTCAGGGGACATATTGGGGATCTAATAAACATTCTTACTTATACTTCTGTTGCCAGTCTAATAAGAAATTTCATGGTAGGTAACTAAGACTGAGATGTTCCCCATCAGGTCTGGTGGGAGGAGCCTTTTTTTCGATGTATAATTTGATTGGCCCCAGCAGAAATGGCATCTCCCACTGGCCTTAAGAGTGGACCCAATGGGGAACCGCAACACCCTAAACCAGCCATTCTCAATCACGGTTCTGTGGAACCCTAGGGTTCCGCCAGAGGTGGCTAGGGGTTTTCCGTGAGCTCTGTCTTAATGACCCCAATGTGATGGTGCCTACATAGTTCCATGTCCAACACCAACTGGCAGAACCAGCAGCATTATTCTAAGGGCGGCATTCTGACCACCACTGTAGGGGTGCATTCTTCCTACTTATCACCACCAATGTGAGGGCCATTTTCCCAATGACCACCGATGGACTAATGTTAGCAGAGGTTCCCTGAGACTTGGAAATTATTGCAAGGGTTCCTTTGGGGTAAAAAAGGTTGAGAAAATCTGCCATGATGGTTCCACTCCCCCCATATCCATTCCTACATTGACGCTGAGAACCGTAGACTCTAACCTTTTGTTCTGAATGTGGACCTGATTGCCACATAAACGGCCAATAATGTAATATACCGTATATGAGAAGCATTATCTCCAGCCACAATGCCTAGCGTCCTAGTCACCAATGGTGTGCATTTGCACCGCGTGCTTGTGCACATATTATACATCTAAATATATACAGTGCATTGGCAACATTTTCCACAAGATTTATTTTATGATGCCCATGTGCCTAACGGTGGCACAGTGGCTTAGTGATTAGCACTTCTGCCTTGCAGTAATTGAGTCATGGGTTCGATTCCTGACCATGGCGTCTCCTGCATGGAGTTTGCATGTTCTCCCTGTGTTCGCGTGGGTTTCCTCCAGGTACTCCAGTTTCCTCCCACACTCCAAAGACATGCTGGTAGGTTAATTGGCTCCTGTCTAAAAAATTGTCCTAGTTTCATCCTCCCTGGCCATGCGGGATCTCCTGCATGGTGGGGGGGTTGGGGAAAGACCTGGCAACCTACCCCTGTAAAATAATTGCTAAGAGAAAAAGTTGCTTACGAGTGACAGTCCATGCAATTGCCAAGGGTCAGATACGACTAGATAGATAGATGTGCCTAACCCCTAATGAATTCTAAGTGATCTCAGAAGCCTCCTAAACTGATGTAAAAAAATGTCCCTGTTGATGCAAATCCTTACATTTCTACTACCAGCCTAATAGGAAGTTTCAGCCAGTGAGTAGCTAAGGCTGAAATCTCATAAAAAAAGGATTACGGGTGATTAAATTACCAATAGATTTTGCCGGTTGTTCAGTGAATAACAGGCGTTATTATATTTGCTCAGAAGAGTTCTTCAGCCTGTGGCTGCTCTATGAATTTTCTAGAAAAAAAAAAAATCACATTTAATTTCCACAGTGGATTGAGACCCTCAGCCTGTCTGAACATGTCCCAATTAATCCAAAATCAATATATATATATTAAAATCCAAATTCAAAAAGATAAACAACTCCACAATAAAGGGGACAATGTACAAATGTTACTTTATTACATATATATATACATTATAATGCCAAAAGTATTGGTCGCCGGCCTTTCCACACACATGACCTTTAATGGCCCCCCAGTCTTAGTCCGTAGGGTTCAATATTGAGTTGGCCCCGCCCTTTCCACGCACATGACCTTTAATGGCCTCCCAGTCTTAGTCCATAGGGTTCAATATTAAGTTGGCCCCACCCTTTCCACACACATGACCTTTAATGGCCCCCCAGTCTTAGTCCGTAGGGTTCAATATTGAGTTGGCCCCGCCCTTTGCAGCTATAACAGCTTCAACTCTTCTGGGAAGGCCGTCCACAAGGTTTAGGAGGGTGTCTATGAGAAGGTTGGACCATTCTTCCAGAAGCACATTTGTCAGGTCAGGCACTGATGTCGGGGGAGGAGGCCTGGCTCACAGTCTCCACTCTAATTCATCCCAAAGGTGTTCTATGGGGTTGAGGTCAGGACTCTGTGCAGGACAGTCAAGTTCCTCCACCCCAAACTGGCTCCTCCATGTCTTTATGGACCTTGCTTTGTGCACTGGTGTGCAGTCATGTTGGAACAGGAAGGGGCCATCCCAAAACTCTTCCCACAAAGTTGGGAGCATGAAATTGTCCAAAATGTCGCCTTAAGAATTCCCTTCACTGGAACTAGGGGGCCAAGCCCTGAAAAACAACCCCGCACCATAATCCCCCGTCCACCAAACTTTACACTTGGCACAGTGCAGTCAGGCAAGTACCGTTCTCCTGGCCACCGCCAAACCCAGACACGTCCATCGGATTGCTAGACAGAGACAGAGAAGCGTGATTGGTCACTCCAGAGAACGCGTCTCCACTGCTCTAGAGTCCAGTGGCGGCATGCTTTACACCACGGCATCCAACGCTTTGCATTGCACTTGGTGATAGAAGGCTTGGATGCAGCTGCTCGGCCATGGAAACCCATTCCATGAAGCTCTCTACGCACTGTTGTTGGGCTCATCTGAAGGTCACACCAAGTTTGGAGGTCTTTAGCTATTGACTCTGCAGACAGTTGGTAACTTCTGCGCACTGTGCGCTTCAGCATGCGCTGACCCCGCCCTGTCATGTGACGTGGCCTACCACTTGGTGGCTGAGTTGCTGTTGTTCCCAGTTGCTTCCACTTTGTTATAATCCCACTAACAGATGAGCGTGGAATATTTAGTAGCCAGGAAATGTCACGGATGGACTTATTGCCCGGGTGGCCACCTATCACGGTACCACGCTTGGAGTCACTGAGCTCCTGAGAGCGACCCATTCTTTCACCAATGTTTGTAGAAGCAGTCTGCATGCCTAGGGGATGATTGTATACACCTGTGTCCATGGAGGGGATTGGAACACCTGAATCACATGATTGGGAGGGGATTGGAACACCTGAATCCAGTGATTGGGAGGGCGGGGCCAATACTTTTGGCAATATAGTGTACATATATATCATAGTAGGCATTGTAGTGAATATCTGCTCTATCAGTATATCAATAAAGTGCACTATATATGATCAAACCTTTATAGATATAATAACATAGATAGTGTACTAATATTGGATCCATCAATACATCGTTCCTGTGCACCAGATGTGATCGATCGATGTACTAATGACTGGCAGTAATCTCCGATCCCATTGTGTAGGTGGACTTTATCCTCATCAAAGCCAACTGCTATCATATAAACAGATCTTGAATAGAATTATTAATTATTAATAATCGTATTACAGAGTGCATCGAGATATTCAGTGAATGGATTCATTCCATATATGTTGTCTGATGAGTTCCATACGTGTAATATCGGCATGCCATTCAGGCTTCATGCACACGGGCTCCTAAGGCTGTTCAACATAAAATCTAGGCACGTTTCCCTGTCTTGGAGCCACGGGTGCTCCTGGTATAAACACACAGACTGTCTTCATTGAGAAGCTGCCAGCATCCTAGCAACAGAAGGATGCTGAATGGCTTGACTGAGAAGCCGTCTGCGTCCTAGCAACAGAAGGATGCTGAATGGCTTGACTGAGAAGCCGTCTGCGTCCTAGCAACAGAAGGATGCTGAATGGCTTGACTGAGAAGCCATCTGCGTCATAGCAACAGAAGGATGCTGAGTGGCTTAACTGAGAAGCCGTCTGTGTCCTAGCAACAGAAGGATGCTGAATGGCTTGATTGAGAAGTTGTCTGTGTTCTAGCAACACAAGGATGCTGAATGGCTTAATTGAGAAGCTCTCTGCATCCTAGCAACAGAAGGAAATTGAATGGCTTAATTGAGAAGCTCTCTGCATCCTAGCAACAGAAGGAAATTGAATGGCTTAATTGAGAACCTGTCTGTGTCCTAGCAACAGAAGGAAACTGAATGGCTTGATTGAGAAGCTATCTGTGTCCTAGCAACAGAAGGATGCTGAATAGCTTAATTGAGAAGCTCCCTGCATCCTAGCAACAGAAGGAAGATGAATGGCTTAATTGAGAACCTGCCTGTGTCCTAGTAACAGAAGGAAACTGAATGGCTTGATTGAGTTGTCTGTGTGCTAGCAACAGAAGGAAGCTGAATGGCTTAATTGAGAATCTATCTGCATCCTAGCAACAGAAGGAAGCTGAATGGCTTGATTGAGAAGCCGTCTGTGTCCTAGCAACAGAAGGAAGCTGAATGGCTTGAATGAGAAGCCGTCTGTGGCCTAGCAACAGAAGGATGCTGAATAGCTTGACTGAGAAAATGATTGCATCCAAGAAACAGAAGGATGCTGAATGGCTTGACTGAGAAGCTGTCTGAGTCGTAGCAACAGAAGGAAACTGGCTTAATTGGAAAGCCGTCTGCATCCTAGCAACAGCAGAATGCTGAATGGCATAATTGAGAAGCTTTCGGCATCCTAGCAACAGAAGGATATTGAATGGCTTGACTGAGAAGCTGTCTGTGTCCTAGCAACAGAAGTTAGCTGAATGGCTTAATTGAGAGGCTGCCTGCATCCTAGCAACTGCAGGATACTGAATGGCTTGACTGAGAAGCAACAGAAGGATCCTAGTCTGCTTGATTGAGAAGCCTCCTGCGTCTTAGCAGTCGACGAATGCCAGGCAGTTTGATTGACTGAGATGCCACTTGCGTCATACCAATTAAAGAACACTTTGATTGAGAAGCTGCTTGCGTCCTAGCAACAGGGCCATGTAGGCTGTAACGCTGTGTAGGTAAATGTTGATAGGTGTGAATAGGGGAGGCAGCTTCCTTGAGAAACTGTCTGTACCCTAGCAACAGAACACTAGGCAGCCGCCTGCGTCCCAGCAACTGAGGAATGTTAGGAAGCTTGACTGAGATGCCATCCGCTTCCTAGCAACAGAAGGACGCTAGACGGCTTGGTTGAGAAGCCACTGGTATCTTAGCAATGGAAGAGCGCTAGGACAGCTTGACCGAGACACCGCCTTTTGTGCGACTTCAAAATCGTGCGGTTTTCATTGCAGCTTTACAGTGCGACTTTGATGCCACTTTGGATCAGTGCGACCTTGGTGCGACTTTGGTTCAGTGCGACCTTGGTGCGACTTTGGATCAGTGCGACCTTGGTGCGACTTTGGATCAGTGCGACCTTGGTGCGACCTCGGCTTTGACTGAGGATGATTGTTTGTGCTGTACAATGTCGCACACAAGTGGCATGTATAACATTCAGATTTCATGTGACTTTGGAGGGTGTACATTAAAGTCTATGGCCAAAAGAAGCGCAGGAACTACTTTCAAGTCGCTGCGACTTGAAGTCGCACAGATATGAATGGTACTTATTGGGAAACACGGGATGCGCACTTGGATCCCCAAAGTCGCACAAGTGTCAGTGGGATCCTAGGATGCATTTTTCATAGGTCATGCGACTAAAAAATATTGAATCAAAACTAAACACGTGTGCGTTTTTAATGGGCTTTCAATGCATTTCAGGCCTGGTTCACATCAATGCAGTTTGCGTTTTTGTCCGTATTTTGCCCAACCTGTTAATGGGCAGATTAGAAACCATACGCTAAAAAAAGCAAACCAGGCATTTTTATGCATTTTTCAGTGCTTTTCAAGCCTGGTTCACACCAATGCAGTTTGCGGTTTGTCCGATTTGCACTGCGTTTTTTTTATGCTTTTTGTATGCGTTTTGCATTTTTTAAAAAAAATTTTTGTCAGCTTGTTGCTGGGCAGATTAAAATTGCAAAACGCATAAAAAAAACGTGTGCTTTTGATGCATTTTTAATGCATCTCAGGCCTGGTGCGCACCAATGCAGTTTGCGTTTTGTCCGTTTTGCACTGTTTTTTACTCTTTTTGTATGCAGGTTTTTGAGAAAAAAAATTTCGGTTTTAGGGTCATGTGACCGTCGTGATTCGCTGTCACATGATCAGGAAAGGTCCCTATTGAAAGAGGAGATCGGGACCTTTCCGTGAGTACCGAACGTGTGTGCTGGGAGCGAGCAGGGTGTTCGCTCTTAGCACATATTTTTTTTTAATAGAACACAAATGTGCGGCCCCCTTCCATCACAAAGTGCAATGCAAAGCGTCGGATGCCGTGGTGTAAAGCACGCCGCCACTGAACTCTAGAACAGTGGAGACATGTTCTCTGGAGTGACCAATCACACTTCTCTGTCTGGCAATTCGATGGCCGTGTCTGGGTTTGGCGGTGGCCAGGAGAACGGTACTTGCCTGACTGCATTGTGCCAAGTGTAAAGTTTGGTGGAGGGGGGATTATGGTGTGGGGTTGTTTTCAGGGGTTGGGCTTGGCCCCCTAGTTCCAGTGAAGGGAACTCTTAAGGCATCAGCATACCAAGACATTTTAGACAATTTCATGCTCCCAACTTTGTGGGAAGAGTTTGGGGATGGCCCCTTCCTGTTCCAACATGACTGCCCACCAGTGCACAAGGCAAGGTCCATAAAGACATGGAGGAGCCAGTTTGGGGTGGAGGAACTTGACTGGCCTGCACTGAGTCCTGACCTCAACCCCATAGAACACCTTTGGGATGAATTAGAGCGGAGACTGTGAGCCAGGCCTCCTCCCCCGACATCAGTGCCTGACCTGACAAATGTGCTTCTAGAAGAATGGTCCAACCTTCCCATAGACACCCTCCTAAACCTTGTGGGCGGCCTTCCCAGAAGAGGTGAAGCTGCTATAGTTGCAAAGGGCGGGGCCAACTCAATATTGAACCCTATGGACTAAGACTGGGGGGCCATTAAAGGTCATGTGTTGGGGAAAGGGTGGGGCCAACTCAATATTGAAACCTACGGACTAAGACTGGGGGGCCATTAAAGGTCAGGTGCGTGGAAAGGGTGGGGCCAACTCAATATTGAACCCTACAGACTAAGACTGGGGGGCCATTAAAGGTCAGGTGCGTGGAAAGGACGAGGCCAATTCAATATTGAACTACGGACTAAGACTGGGGGGGCCATTAAAGGTCATGTGTGTGAGAAGGGCGGGGCCAACTCAATATTGAACCCTACGGACTAAGACTGGGGGGCCATTAAAGGTCATGTGTGTGGGAAGGGCGGGGCCAACTCAATATTGAACTACGGACTAAGACTGGGGGGGCCATTAAAGGTCATGTGTGTGGGAAGGGCGGGGACAACTCAATATTGAACTACGGACTAAGACTGGGGGGCCATTAAAGGTCATGTGCGTGGAAAGGCCGGCCGACCAATACTTTTGGCAATATAGTATACAGTGAAGGAAATGCGTATTTGCTCCCCGGCTGATGTTGAATGTTCGCCCCTCACAAGGAATCGATCGGTCTATGATCAGCAGGCGGCCCAACACTTTGGGCAATATGGTGTATGTACCATCCTGGCAGGAAGACCCCAATAAATGTGTGTTGTGTGGTGTAGTGGAGGAGGCGACACATTCTGTTATGGTCTCTGAAGGTGACTAGCTTCTGTCCTCGCTCTTGGTAAGGGATCTTCATAGGAGTACTGAGACAAGCTCCTCCCACCAGCCATGATCTGCCTGCATTGCATAGAGAAGCAGAGGGATCTAGTGATGACATCACCGGCTAGAAATCAAGATATGTAAAGGACAACAAAGTTTTTATTTAAACGTGTAATTAGCATGTTGATGGGGGGGGGGGGACCAGAAAAGGCAAAATGTAACGTTTAAAGAGGCCCTTTATATTAACAGTCGGAGGGGGCCGTGCCCCCGATGGCTCCTGTGTGGCATGGGGGTAGCAGAGTGCCCTGTGGAGTGTTTTGAGTCTAAATATTATGCAGTTACTGTTGGCCCGGGTGGCGGTGGTTGTGGGGGGGGGGGGGGGGTGGACGCAGGGTGGTGTTAATGATCATTTTGAGCTTCCACCGTGACTGGGTTAAAGTAAAGAATGGCTCATTGAGGGGGGCCGCTCGCCCCTCTGCATGCCTTTGGTTTTGCGGAGGAGCGGTGGGCGAGCGAGCGCGGGTCGATCGAGGAGGGGATTCGCCCGGGTGGTATTTGTTTTATTCCTCCTGGATTACGTCTCGGTGGCTTTCTCGCCTTCCTCCGGCTTTAGGGAATTAGCAGCCTGGCCTGGCTCATGAAACGCCGCACTGTGTGCTGCCGAGCCGGTGCACCGCTGAGGTCACCCGTGTTCCGGAATGAATGGAGCGCGGCTGGCGGCAGAGAATCGCACAGCTCTGCTCTGTTCTGGGGGGGGGGGAGCGGAAGGATGGGGGTGCGTTCCCGGTTTGTGCAAAGTGGACCTGTCATTACCATGAATACATTCCTGACAGCCGGAAGACCCCGTCCCAGAAAAGCCACATCTTCTGTCCTTGGGCTCCAGCCTAGATGACAGCAAACATGAGCCGCACTCCGGAAGTTCGATCTTCTTTCCATATTTAATTCTTCGAAACATCGAGAACTGCATACATGGATGTCTCCTCCCGGGACCACCTTCCTGGATGCGTTTCACCACTGCTGGAAAGGATAAGGGGGCTTCCCCTGCCCCTGTGAGCAACCCAGCACTGGTGAAAGGATGATTTCTATTGAGTTTTGTATTGGTAACAGGGGCGGACTGACAACTCATGGGGCCCCCGGGCAATAGGAAATCATGGGGCCCTTTTGTCCTTGCTTACACTCAAACCACACCAAAAAAAAGTCTATGAAAGGTACCAGGGGCATCTAATGGGGCCCCCTACTGACCCCGGGCCCTTGGGCAGTGCTGGGTGCCCAAATGGTCAGTCCGTCCCTGATTGGTAATGTTTCACTTCAAAGTGCAACTTCACCCTAAAGGAGTAGTTCTGCTTCATGTCCTCCTCCTCCTATAACACTTTTGGGCATTGCTTTTTTTTGGAGGGGGGGTGGAAGATTGCCTAGGTCAGTGGTCTCCAAACTGCGGGCCTGGGGGCCAGAAGGAGCCCTTTGCTTGCTTTTATCCAGCCCTTATTTCCTCCCTCTGACACCAACTTTGGGGAACTACAGTATTCCTTCTACTGATACCAATGATGAGGCACTATTCCTCCCACTGACACCAATGATGAGGCACTATTCCTCCCACTGACACCAATGATGGGACACTATTCCTCCCACTGACACCAATGATGGGACACTATTCCTCCCACTGACACCAATGATGGGGCACTATTCCTCCCACTGATACCAATGATGGGGCACTATTCCTCCCACTGACACCAATGATGAGGCACTATTCCTCCCACTGACACCAATGATGGGGCACTATTCCTCCCACTGACACCAATGATGGGACACTATTCCTCCCACTGACACCAATGATGGGGCACTATTCCTCCCACTGACACCAATGATGGGGCACTATTCCTCCCACTGACACCAATGATGGGACACTATTCCTCCCACTGACACCAATGATGGGGCATTATTCCTCCCACTGATACCAATGATGGGGCACTATTCCTCCCACTGACACCAATGATGGGGCACTATCCCTCCCACTGACACCAATGATGGGGCACTATTCCTCCCACTGATACCAATGATGGGGCACTATTCCTCCCACTGACACCAATGATGGGGCACTATTCCTCCCACTGACACCAATGATGTTTTTCCATTTTATGTTTTTTTTATATTATTATCTGTTATTGTTTTTTTTTAACATACTGTCACCCTAGCAGTGCAGTGCCACCATGGTGACACTGTACTACTTGTGGGGGGTGATGAAGATTTTTTTTTGTTTTTTACACTGATTGCTTTTTCACCCATAAAGGCTGTAAAAGCAATCATCTCTCCTCTCTAGCTGCATTCTTGCAGCCATTGAGAAATACTGCGTGAGCTGTGATTGGTCACAGCTTGTCACATGGTACAAGGCTGTTGTGAATAGCCCTGTACCATGTGATCTCTGTGATCATTCACAGATTTCACATGTAAGCAATCATGTCAGAAGTGACATCTTGCTTACTACTATTCATGTGATCACTGATTGGCCAATCAGTGATCACATGATCGGGACCTCATGCAGATCGGTGTCCCATACACCGGATCGCGGTGCCAATCCAAAATGGTGGGCGCCGTTAATGAACGGCAACCCGCCCCTGCACTGCCATTTATATACAGCGGGCAGAGGGGAAGTGATTAATTTGGTACATTTCCCCCAGGGCAGTGCCTGGAAAGTGAAGTGGCAGAGGATCCAAGATGGCCATAGGAAGTTTGGAGCAGTTGCCTCATTGAATAGAGATGGTGTGCATTCCCAGTAGTGTGCAGCAGAGAGTGACTGGACAAGATCCAGCAGAGTACCCCTGCCGTCCTTGCTGGCCCCTGGATGGGGCCGATTTTAGCCGTGCTGATCCGTTGGTTGATGACTGTTCCAGAAGCGGGTCTGATAGAATGGAATCAAGTGACTGAAGGACAGACTCCATAGATAAAGTCTACACCACCATTTCTCAACCTTTTCTTTCGGTTGTGGCAATTTTTAAAAGTATGCAAAATCCTGAGACACCCCAGTCTGTATTTTTGAAAAACATAAATGATACTTATCAAGAGGGCTTTCGTTTCCCCAGAGAATACACTATATTGCTCAAAGTATTGGGCCCCCGGCCTTTCCACGCACATGACCTTTAATGGCCTCTCAGTCTTAGTCCATAGGGTTCAATATTGAGTTGGCCCCGCCCTTTCCACACACATGACCTTTAATGGCCCCCCAGTCTTAGTCCATAGGGTTCAATATTGAGTTGGCCCCGCCCTTTCCACACACATGACCTTTAATGGCCCCCCAGTCTTAGTCCGTAGGGTTCAATATTGAGTTGGCCCCGTCCTTTCCACACACATGACCTTTAATGGTCTCCCAGTCTTAGTCCATAGGGTTCAATATTGAGTTGGCCCCGCCCTTTCCACACACATGACCTTTAATGGCCTCCCAGTCCTAGGCCATAGGGTTCGATTTTGAGTTGGCCCCGCTCTTTCCACGCACATGACCTTTAATGGTCTCCCAGTCTTAGTCCGTAGGGTTCAAAATTGAGTTGGCCCCGCCCTTTCCACACACATGAACTTTAATGGCCTCCCAGTCCTAGTCCAAAAGGTTCAATATTGAGTTGGCCCCACCTTTTCCACACACATGAACTTTAATGGCCTTCCAGTCTTAGTCGGAAGGGTTCAATATTGAGTTGGCCCCGCCCTTTCCACACACATGACCTTTAATGGCCCCCCAGTCTTAGTCCGTAGGGTTCAATATTGAGTTGGCCCCGCCCTTTGCAGCTATAACAGCTTCAACTCTTCTGGGAAGGCCGTCCACAAGGTTTAGGAGGGTGTCTATGGGAAGGTTGGACCATTCTTCCAGAAGCACATTTGTCAGGTCAGGCACTGATGTCGGGGGAGGGGGCCTGGCTCGCAGTCTCCACTCTAATTCATCCCAAAGGTGTTCTATGGGGTTGAGGTCAGGACTCTGTGCAGGACAGTCAAGTTCCTCCACCCCAAACTGGCTCCTCCATGTCTTTATGGACCTTGCTTTGTGCACTGGTGCGCAGTCATGTTGGAACAGGAAGGGGGCCATCCCCAAACTCTTCCCACAAAGTTGGGAGCATGAAATTGTCCAAAATGTCGCCTTAAGAGTTCCCTTCACTGGAACTAGGTGGCCAAGCCCACCCCCTGAAAAACAACCCCACACCATAATCCCCCCTCCACTAAACTTTACACTTGGCACAATGCAGTCAGGCAAGTACCGTTCTCCTGGATACTGCCAAACCCAGACACGTCCATCGGATTGCCAGACAGAGAAGTGTGATTGGTCGCTCTAGAGTCCAGTGGTGGCGTGCTTTACACCACGGCATCCGACACTTTGCACTGCACTTGGTGATGGAAGGCTTGGATGCAGCTGCTCAGCCATGGAAACCCATTCCATGAAGCTCTCTACACACTGTTGTTGGGCTCATCTGAAAGCCACACCAAGTTTGGAGGTCAAACTGGGTCTCCTCGTGGGCCGCGTCAGCATTGTAGTTGCCCTCAAAGGGTCGGTTGTATCTGTCAGACGATAGAAATGTATCTACTCTTTATCATATTAAAGAATTGCCTCGGCATTCGATGATCGCTAGTTTTAGCCATGACTTGGGACTTAAGCTGTAAGGGGGCGGGGCAGACCGGCACGGAGCCCACTCACACGCCTGTGGCAGATGACGCAATTCTGAAAAGGAACTCCGCCCACCGCTGGTATCATTCACAAGAAACTTTAGAGGAGGCTTCTCAGAATATGGTGCTGCCATGGAGTTCTGTCTCCAGTAAAGTTTCTTGTGGATGATCCCAATGCTGAGTGGCCTTCCTTTTCAACTTTCACAGAATTGTATTATTCTAATCATAATTATAAACAGATATCCAGATCACTCCCCCCCCCCCGCCTTACATCAGATGTCAAGAGACCCCCCACTATCAGAAGTCAAGAGTCCTCCACCTTCCCTTACATAACAGTGCATCCCCTCTTCTTGTGCTGCTGTGAAGAAGCTGGGGGTGGAGCTGGGAAGCAGAAAGTGCAGGGTCTGGAGGAGGACCAGAGGAGGGCTGGAGTCAGCTGCCAGAGTCTGCGTATGCTGAGACCAGGGGAGGTGGAGACGAGGGGGTGTCGTGGCTGCATAGAAAAGCACAGGATCTGGTAGAGCCGTTCTGCCCCCTGTGCTGGCTAACACAAGGTGGGTGTGAAGCCGAGAGGCATGCTGCAGCTGCAGGACAGGTGTGAGGGCCACACAAAATGGCCTGGAAGGCTGGATTCACCCCCCATGGACCTTGTGTTTGACACATGTGCCCTAGAACATCATTTGTTGTTATGGTGCACCATGGCAACTCTTGAAGCAGATCCAGGGCAAATGGGGTCCTGTGCTTGCAGGACCCTGTGGGAACCCAGATGGGGTTGGAAAATGCTGGTCTGCACTATGCAATATCCAACTCCCTCCCTGAAACATGCACATCTAAAGGGTTCCTGGGGCTGTGTTCTTTCATGTTTACAACCAGCAGGAAGTTGATAATTTACCCTCTCAGGATATATATATATACAGTGAAGGAAATGTGTATTTGCTCCCTGCTGATGTTGAATGTTCGCCCCTCACACAGAAATGATCGGTCTAACAATGGAATGTTCGGTGTAACACTGAGAGACAGAATACAACAACAAATTCAGCAGAAATGCGTCTAACAAATGATGACTGATCTGCATGTTCATGAGGGAAAGAAGGATTTGATCCCCTTCACAAAACATGACTTAGTACTTGGTGGCAAATCCCTTGCTGGCAATCACAGAGGTCAGACGTTTCCTGGAGTTGGCCCCCAGGTTCGCATACATCTCAGGAGGGATTTTGGCCCACTCTTCTCGGCAGATCCTCTCCAAGTCATTAAGGTTTGGTGGCCGACGTTTGGCAACTCGAACTTTCAGCTCCCTCCACAGATTTTCAATCGGATGAAGGTCTGGAGACCGGCTAGGCCACTCCAGGACCTTAATGTGCTTCTTCTTGAGCCGCTCCTTTGTTGCCTTGGCCGTGTGTTTTGGGTCATTGTCATGCTGGAACACCCATCCACCACCCATTTTCAATGCCCTGGCTGAGGGAAGAAGGTTCTCACCCAATATTTGATGGTACATTGCCCCGTCCATCGTTCCTTTAATGCGGTGCAGTTGTCCTGTCCCCTTAGCAGAAAAACACCCCCAAAGCAGAATGTTTCCACCACCATGTTTCACAGTTGGGATGTTGTTCTTGGGGTCATAGGCAGCATTCCTCCTCCTCCAAACACGGCGAGTTGAGTGGATGCCAAAGAGCTGGATTTTGGTCTCATCTGACCACAACACTTCCCACCAGTCCTCCTCTGCATCATTCAGATGTTCAGTGGCAGACCTCAGACGGGCCTGGACATGTGCTTTCTTGAGCAGAGGGACCTTGCGGGCACTGCAGGATTTCAGTCCTTGTCGGCGTAGTGTGTTACCAATTGTTTTCTTGGTGACTGTGGTCCCAGCTGCCTGGAGATCATTGACAAGATCCTCACGTGTAGTTCTGGGATGATTCCTCACTGTTCTCATGATCATTGACACCCCACGAGGTGAGATCTTGCATGGTGCACCAGACCTAGGGAGACTGACACTTGTTTTGTGTTTCTTCCATTTGTGAATGATTGCACCAACTGTTGTCACCTTCTCACCAAGCTGCTTGGCCATAGTTTGGTAGCCCAGTCCAGCCTTGTGTAGGTCTACCATCTTGTCCCTGACATCCTTGGACAGCTCTTTGGTCTTTGCCATGGTGGAGAGTTTGGAATCTGATGGTTTGATTGCTCCTGTGGACAGGTGTCTTTTATACAGGTAACACAATGAGATTAGCAGCACTCCCTTTAAGAGACTGCTTCTAATCTCAGCTTGTTTCCTGTATGAAAGACACCTGGTAGCCAGAAATTTTGCTGAATGATAGGGGATCAAATCCTTATTTCCCTCATGAACATTAAAGAAATAGAAATAAATGAATACAATTGTAAATAAAATACAAGGAAACATTAGGGTCCATTTACATTTTTTATAAATTAAAAAAAATAATTAAATAAATTTAAAACAATTAATAAATGATGAATAAAATACAAGGAAACACCTAGGGCCTATTTATATTTTTTTATAAATTTAAAAAAATAATTAAATACATTTAAAACAATTAATAAATGATGAATAAAATACAAGGAAACATTAGGGCCTATTTAAATTTTTTTATAAATTAAAAAAAATAATTAAATACATTTAAAACCATTAATAAATGATGAATAAAATACAAGGAAACACCTAGGGCCTATTTACATTTTTTTATAAATTAAAAAAAAATATTAAATACATTTAAAACCATTAATAAATGATGAATAAAATACAAGGAAACACCTAGGGCCTATTTAAATTTTTTTATAAATTAAAAAAAATTATTAAATACATTTAAAACCATTAATAAATGATGAATAAAATACAAGGAAACACCTAGGGCCTATTTAAATTTTTTTATAAATTAAAAAAAAATATTAAATACATTTAAAACCATTAATAAATGATGAATAAAATACAAGGAAACACCTAGGGCCTATTTACATTTTTTTTATAAATTAAAAAAAATTATTAAATACATTTTAATAATTAGGGAACATTAGGGTCCATTTACATTTTT